>NC_084794.1:126238114-126541144 GCF_963169125.1 Humulus lupulus
TAATTTATAGATTGCTTTAGTAAATCTGCTATCACAATAAGATAAAGAATAATGGAAATTGTATTGATGATGTAATGAAGTGGATAGATGATGAAATTAAATATCCTAGCTTTACATCCGTTTGAACTAATTCGCCTTTATTTGGTTTTATTATTTGTTAATTGTTAGTTTTGTTAATTTTTACTTTTGTTCTTGTTATTCTTGAATTCAAGATTTATTAGCCAAATAGAATCAGGAAATTAATTAGTGGTAGTTAATACACAATCTCTGTGGGATGATACTCTACTTAACTCTATTATTACTTGTCTATGATTGTGTATACTTGCACATTGAAATTATCACAACATCTTCACAAAGCAAGTTGAAATCATTTGAACTATATTCACCACCCCTATCACTTCTAAGCACTGAGGGAGCATCAGTTGTACGCTAAATTTAAGAAGTGTGAATTCTGGTTACCGGATGTAACATTCCTTGGACATATTGTCAGTGGAGATGGGATTATGGTGGATCCGACCTAGGTAGACACGGTTATGGATTGGCCGAGGCCAAGGAACGCCTCGGAGGTTAGGAGTTTCCTCGGATTAGCTGGATATTATAGATGGTTCGTGGAAGGGTTTTCGAAGATTGCCACACCATTGACTAAGTTGACACAGAAGAATCTGAAGTTCACATGGCCAGAAAAATGCGAGGGTAGTTTCCAGGAATTGAAGCGACGATTTATTATTGCTCCGGTACTGTGTCTTCCATCAGATGGGGAAAATTTTGTAGTCTACTGCGATGCATCGAGACTGGGATTGGGATGTGTGTTGATGTAGAATGAGAAGGTTATTGCCTATGCATCATGACAGCTGAAGGAATATGAACAGCGGTGCCCTACCCATGATCTGGAAGTAGCAGCGGTGGTATTCGCACTGAAAGTATGACGACATTATTTGTATGGAGGAAAGTGCAAGACATACACTGATCATAAGAGTTTAAAATATTTCTTCACCCAGAAGGACCTAAATATGAGTCAGAGACGTTGGTTAGAATTAGTGAAGGATTATGATTGTGACATCCTTTACCACCCGGGAAAAGCCAATGTAGTGGCAGATGCTTTGAGCCGGAGGGGTCTAGGATAGTTGTTTAGCTCAAAGCAAATATCAAAGGAATTAGCAGAGGAAATGACCAGAGTGAGGATAGAATTGGTTGTGGGCCAGTTGGCCAATATTACTCTACAGTCTACCCTCTTGGAAAGGATAAGAGAGGGCCAGATGCGTGATGCACAGTTCCAGGAGGTTAGAGGAAATGTCCTAGCTGGAGCGGCTAAGGATTATTTCATTTCAGAGACGAGTTTACTGAGGTATAAGGATAAAATTTGCATTATGATGGATATCAGTATTAGACAAGAGATTCTTGATGAATCCCATACTAGACCATCTCACTCCATCCAGGCACCACAATGATGTACCAAGATCTAAGGACTTTGTATTGGTGGCCTGGGATGAAGAAGGACGTGGTTGATTACGTAGCCAAGTGTTTAACTTGTCAACAGGCAAAGGCTGAACACCAGCGACTAGTGGGGTTGTCTTAGCCTTTGGGTACTCCCACCATGGATTTTGTGGGAGGCTTGCCCAGGATGGTGGGGTAACATGACTCGGTGTGGGTGATGGTAGACAAGTACACCAAGTCAGCTCACTTTTTACAAGTGAGAACGACCTACATGGTGGATCAATATGCAGAACTGTATGTGAGGGAGATTGTACGACTGCATGGGGTTCCTAAGTCTATAGTATTGGATTGGGTTCCCATATTTACCTCCAAGTTTTGGGGTGGTTTACAGAAGGCTATGGGAACCCAGTTGAAGTTCGGTATAGCTTTTCATCCTCATACAGACGGGCAATCTGAGAGGACAATTTAGATATTGGAGGACATGCCTAGAGCGTGTGTGCTAGACTTCGAGGGGTCTTAGAGTAAGTACCTTACGTTGATTGAGTTCTCCTACAACAATAGTTATCAATCAACGATCAGAATAACTCAATATGAGATGTTGTAAGGAAGGAAGTGGAGATCACCCATTCATTGGGATGAGATGGGGGAGAGGAAGTATCTGGGACCAGAGATGGTTCGGAAGACTAATGAAGCTATTGAGAAGATCCAAGCTTGAATGCTCGCTTCGCAGAGTAAACAGGAAAGCTACCCTGATCCTAAGCATAGGGACATGGAGTTCCATATATAGGACCATGTATTTCTACGAGTTTTGTCATTGCGAGGGGTAAGGAGATTTGGGAAAAAGGGCAAGCTGAGCCCTAGATTCGTAGGACCTTTTGAGATCCTGGAGAGGATCAGGCAGGTAGCGTACAGATTGGCTCTGATACCATGATTATCAGGGGTTCACGATGTATTCCATATCTCAATGCTTTAAAAGTACGTCTTAGATACGACCCATGTATTGGGATATGAGGATCTGGAACTATAGACCGATTTGTCATATGAGGAGCGACCAGTTCAGATCCTAGATAGGAAGGATAAGGTTCTGAGGAACAAGACGATTCCCCTAGTCAAAGTCTTATGGATGAATAGCAAGGACGAGGAAGTGACCTGGGAGCTAGAATCAGCTATGCGGGACCAGTATTCCGAGTTGTTTAGGTAAATTTCGAGGACAAAATTTTTAGTAGGAGGGGATAGTTGTAACATCCAAAAAATGTTGATAAGGTTTAGTGCCTTGATTAGCATGCTGGGAGGGCATAATTGGATATATGTGTGATTTATTGATTAAATGTAGGACTATGCAGCATGCATGATTTATATGATAATATGAATATATCTATATGCATGTTTGTGGGTATTAAATATGCACGTAAGCTTGTTCTTGTTTTTAAGGGCATATTTATAATTTTGGCCTGTTGAGGCCATAAATGTGATTATATGTGTTAAATGGTTAGGACCACATTATTATGTGGATATATTTGTAGTATACGGTCCGAGGCGATCCTAGTGAGCAAATTAGCGGAATAGTCACAGCATGGTTTAATACCCGGCTCAGGGTGAGCCGAGGGGTATTTTGGGAAGTTTAACGTATATTTGGGATTTATCAACTAACATGTGAGTATTTGATAGTTAGTTGGGCATGTCGGGATTAATTGGGAATTTGTAGGACAACTCGAGGAATTAGCAAGAATTGGGGCTAATGACTGTTTTGCCCCTTGTGGGAAACAAATTGGCTGAGTTAGTGTAAGGGGTATTTTGGTCTTTATGGTAAAGGTTATGGTAAATAGGCATCAGGAATAAACTAGAACCATCAGAATCTTTCACAAACACACACTCTCTCTCGTGCTCTCATGTTCTCCCTCTCATTCTCTTGTGCCTTGAAAGTTTTGAAGTGTTGAAGGAGAAGCCTAGGAATTGACCTGGGAAATCTGGGGAAATTAAGCTAGGAACAGTCAAGGAATTGCTGAGGAGTAAAGCTATTAACTGAGGTAAGGTTTCTGATTCTAATCTGTTGAATTTCTAGTTTGATTTTGAGCATGTTTAGGGATGCTTGAGGAAGTGTCTGAATTCGACATTTAGGGAAGTTTGAACTGGTGTTTTAGGCTATATGTGTTGTTGTGAGGTGATATTGGGAATTCTGGACCTAGTTTTGGCTTGGGTATATATTTAGGGTTGAATTCTGAGGCTGTGAGTTGGGGGAAAATGCAGGAAAACCCAGGGATTTCTTGGTTCACGGGGGCGTGCCGCGGCCTGCGTGCCCCAAAAGCCCTGAGGGGGCTTACGGTTTTGTGGGCGCGCCGCAGCCCTATAGGGCGAGTTGCGGCATGCCTAGGCAACCATAGCCAAAATAGATCTTTGGGTTCATGGACTTGAACCTAAGCACTCGGGATGAATTCCACTACCCGGTTTATTAGAATTCGAGGTCACAAAGGCTAGTATTTTATTCCCAAGCATTTAATTGGATTAGATTTTAATAATTATCCATTGTCGCTTGTGACTAGGGTTACCGTTAAGGCTCGGGATTGAGGATCGTGCTTAGGATCGCTCCACATCCTCCGCTCAGGACACGAGGTAAGAAAATTGCACCCGAGTTGTGTTTGGGGCTGAGATCCCCTGTAGATAAATATATGTGAGATCATGAATGTATTGTGATTGGAAATATCTGGATAGGCAAGTTAGTACAGGCCGCTTTCGATTGCGTGCTTCGCAACTTATATGTATGCTATGTTGATGTGAAAGTCTGGCCTAAGGGAGCCAGAGCTTATATTATGCGTGCTAAATGCAGCTCGGCCTAAGCGAGCTAGGGTCAGCTAAATAACTAGAGGACTCAGCCTAAGGGCATCGACACCTAGTTAACTGTATTAAGATTGATTTATTTGTTTGAATTAAACTATTATTGTTGCCTAGTTTAGCACTTGTAGTCTGTTGTTAATTGAACTGATTGATCTAAAGTTTACTATGTACACTCTGTGTTATCAATGCTTGTTGATTATAGTTTTCTTACTAATCCTTGGCTCACGAGTGTTGCGTGGTGCAGGTAAAGGCAAGGGAAAGTTGGGTCAGCCATGAGTTGGAGAGCTTTGGGGGCGGGGTGTACATCGGTAACTGCTCGACCGCCACGGCTGGGGGATTTACAGGGACTATAGCCAAAATTTGTATTGTGCCATTTAGGTTGGCTGCAGTTGTATTTACTTTTAAGGCTTGTAACTGCCTTGTAAATATTATTTTTGGGATCCCGTGTACCAAAGTCTTATTTTAATGAAAGTCAACCATTTTACGATCAAATATTTTAACCCTAACCTGTCAGTTGACTTTAGAAACACGTTTATGTTTAAATGACTTGATTAGCAAGTCTTGCACTATTTTAAACACACAGTGTAACGGTCTTGGTTATCCAGAGCATTACAACTAGGAAAATGTTTCTTAACCATTTTAGATTCTACACACAGCTCACATTTATAATGCTCAACATTATCACAATTAATTAATCCACATTTAATTGTTCTTTAGATTGTGCTAAAACCTATATGTGTACGTCTAAAATGCCATAAAGTAATAGAATTTAAGTCAAGCATATAAGATGAAGAACTAGAAGCTTTATTGTTACTGTTCACATCATCATTTGAGGTACAAAGTTTAAATGTGCCATCACAAGCATATCCCTTCCCCACAAAAATATTTCCCTTTGACAAAGTCAGCCTACCAGAATCAATCACTACGTTGATTCCCAATTTTCCAAAAAAATTGCCACTTACAAGGTTTCTACTAATATTCGGTACATACAAAATATTAGTGAGTAGAAAATTCTTGTTAGAAGTGAAGAATAGATCGATAGTTTCCTGGCCTTCAACCTTTCACCTTTTCTCATTGTCCATATAGATTTCATGCCATTCCTTTGAAGTCTCAAAGGTCTTGAATAAAGATCTATCACAAGTAACATGGATGGTGTCACAAGTATCATACCATCAACCTTTTACCTTTCCATGTATGACATTAATCTCACTTAGTGTTGGCACTAAGTCTTCTTCGTTTGAATTCACCTTAGGCTTATTATAGTAGCTCCTCTTGAATCTACAATCCCTTGAAAAGTTGTCATTCTTGCCACACACAAAGAAAGTTCATTTGGAATTCTTAAATTGACATTCATTCCTCTTAGGTCCTATGAGTTTGTAACCCTTGCTTTTAGGCTTCCCAATTCCTTTTCCTTTGTTGTTGTTTGGAGGTTTAGCCACCACATTGACCTTAGAAGTCTCTCCGTTAGATTCTTTTTATCTCTAGAACGGGACTCCTCCTCAATCCTCAAGTGTTTGAGAATTTTCTCCAAAGGAATCTCCTCATTTTTGTGGAGGATTTTCTTTGTATAGCCCCTCCAAGATGGTGGCAACTTGGCAATGATAACCACCAACAAGGAATTTGTAACGCCCTGGGTAGCCAAGACTGTTACATTGTGTATTTATAAAGGTGCAAGACTTGCTAACCAAGTTATTTAGTTAAAATGTGTCACTAAAACCACTACTGAGCTAGGGTCAAAGATTTTGGTCAAAAGATACATTTCATATAAATAAACGTTTTAAACATGGGATCCCAAAAGTAATAAAGTTTAAAGGACAGTTTACAAAATTTTCCAGAGTATATACATCTATTGGCCACTCTAAGGGCAAAACAGACATTTAAGGTCCTCCTGTTCCTGTCCCTCCCTCAACCGTGGCGGTCGAGCAGCTAATCATGTACATTTCGCCTCTAAAGCTCTCCAAATCAGAGCTGATCAAGCACCCTTGCCTTTACCTGCACCACGTAGCACCCATGAGCCAAGGTCCAGCAAGAAAACCATAATATCATCGCATAAACAATGACAGTGACCAAATAATTCTTTAAGCACGATCATATAATCAACAGACCATGACATACACAAAATCAATAGACATAACCAATAAATCAACAATCAATACTCAGATATTCAGCATATCATATTTGACACATACCAACAGCTACTAATCATACAATAACCAGGGTCGACGCCTTAGGTCACACCCTCTGTTTACACCACTGACTTCGGCCCGCTTAAACCGAGCTTAGTGAATATTGAGTTGTCCTCAGCTACCAGTGGTTGAACCGCGCCCTATGTGCCAATATAAACCTCGGCACTCTTAGGCCGTGTGTTTTATATTCACATGTCATAATATCATCTTACATAATGCATACAAGAATAGGGAGCCCTCTGTCCCATTATAAACTCATAACCGAGTGCAGTTTTCTTACCTTTGATTCCAAGTGTTATGATTACGAGAGATGACCCCTTGAGAACAATCTGTTTCCTGAGCCCTAGCTTACACCTGGTCACAACCAAAATAAGGGATTCCATCAATAATAATTTCATAAAGGTTTCCGGACCAAGTTCTAGTCTTCGAAACATCGAATTCCACCAAACACGATGGTGGAGTTGATCCTGAGCACTCTAGATTAGGTTCCCGCGCCTAAAACCTCCCTAAGGCCAAATATGCCCTTAAGAGCCACAGCTCAAGCCTTCTATGCCGCGACCCACCTCCTTCCAGAGGCCTAGCCTCGCCCAAAAACAGACACGGGTTGCGACCCAACATTCCCTATGCCACGACCCGCCCTTCTTCCTCAGCTACCATCTCTTTAAGAGGGTCGCGGCACACCATGAACTGAGCCGCGGCCCGACCCCTTCGAACCCAGAAAACCCACCATTTTTAACAACTAAACCTCACTCGAATCCACCCAAAACCATCCCAGTGATACAATTCAACTATCACAACCATCCTAACATGTTTCCAATAGCAAAACCCAACAAACACCTAGCTTAGAAACTCATCAAAAGCTCACTTTAATCTTTAAAACCCATAAGCTTATAAACACCAAAACCCAGCCAAGAAAACACAGAATTCAGATGCTAAACTTTCATTACAAGCTTACCTTTACTGAAAACAAGTCCATCAAACAATTGCTGAGCTAACTCCCAAGTCTTCTGCCTTAATTCAACCTTTAATGTCAAAAACCCATAAACACTTAGAACCCAGCCAAAACTACAGAATTTAATAACCAAAGATATAACTCAGAACTTACCTCAATCCTTGATTAGATCCTCTAGCTAACCCTGAGCTAATCTCCAAAGTCCCAGCTCAAATTCTTGAATCTCTAGCTAAGTCCTCCTTTGATCTCCAATGGCTTCCTTGAGAGAAAATGTTGAGTGAGCTGAGAGAAGAGGGAAGGGTCGGTTTTAGGTGTTTCTACTGCCTTCCCTTGGTTTTGTTTTATCTTATTTAGTTCACTTAAGTTAATCCCAAAGCTCGGGGTGCCAAAAATGTCCCCGAGGGAAAAATGGTAAAATTTCCCCAATATTCCCTCCTGAACTTCCTAACCTCAAATATATCTCCAATTATTTATTTCCACAACCCGATAACCCAAATAACCATCTAATATTCAAAATACCCCTTTACTCGCCCTGAGTCAAGTATTAGGTCCCGTTGTGACTTTCCCGCCAACTAGCTCCCTAGGATCGCCTCAAGCCGCACACTGCAAATATATATATATCCACATAATAATGTGGTCTCAACAATTTATCACAAATAATTACATTTATGCCCTCAACGGGCTAAAATTACGAATATGCCCTTTTAATCTAATCAAGGCCTACATGCATCCTAATACTCATAGTTATGCATCTCATATATCTAAATAGTCATATAGGCATGCTTATCACATAATCATGCCTTAAATCATTTAAATCGCACATAAACCAATTATGCCCTCCCGACACACTAATCTAGGCCCTTAAGCCTTAATAGAAATTTTGGGTCGTTACAGAATTATTCCCATAATACAATATTAAGGGTAGATAACTTATTTAAAATAATTTGTAATTCATAAATTTAAGGTAGAAAGGGTTTCACATCAAAAAACTTAAATTCCATATATTGAGTAATAAGGAATTTCTTTGTACCTTCTTCTTCCGCTTTGTATTTGTTCTCCAATGCCTCCTAAATCTCCTTAACATTCTTTTTGTTGTAGAGATCATACAACCGGTCCGAGGGAGCATTGAGAATGCGACCCTACATATTAGTTCATCTTCTTCAGTTTTTTCTTTTAATGATTTCTTTAGTGTCATCCTCCTTAGCGGGTTATGTAGCCTTTGGATATTTGTCCAAGATGTAGTATACCTTGAGAGTAGTGAGCAAAAACCTAATCTTGTCTTGCCAATGCACAAAGTTAATTCCATAAAATCTATCCAATCTAACTAAGTCTTGTGTCATGAATTTTAAAGCTGAAATCGAAGACGATATTTCCATGTTTTTGTAACTCAGAGTATAGAGAATTTGATTGTTGGGAGAGAGTGAGATTACACCACCACAGTAACAAGAATCTACACACAATAGCACTTGACATAGTCCAATAAAAGATTGAGAAAAAGAAATGCAAACCCTAGTTGTAGAATAAAACTCCTTGTTCTTCTTGCGAGCTTCAAACCCTAATTAGAGCACCACTTGAAACCTTTGATGGAGAGAATCAAACACAAGTCTTATACATGAGATGCATCATTGTCCAAATTATCTATTTCCTAACCCTTGAAGGATTCTTGAGGCTTTCTCTAGTAGGAAACATAATTGAGATTGAACAAGCCTTGAAATTCACAAAGACAAGCACTTTCTTTATGAATTTCTTGGAGAAAACTTATGATCTTGAGAGCTAGAGAGAAATAGAGGTTAGAGAGAGAGAGATTTGAGAGAGTGATCAAGTCTATCAAAACTCTAAGAGAACTATTTTATAGTGTAGGCACCATCATTAAGTCCAACATATAGGATTAGAGCTTTTGAATACATCATTTGGAGCTTAAAACACATATTTGTACGGGCACGTCATGCAATGCATTGCCTGACTATAGGCAATACATCACCTGCCACGTGATGCATCGCCTACTAGCAGGTGATGCATCGCCTATTGCTTTTTGCCAAAACCCTAAGCTTTTAGGCTATGCCTCCAAGGAGGCGGCGCAATGCAACATAGGCAGACCCAACTTCTCAAAAGTGACCTTAAACACCTCCAAATGCTCCCAAACGTTTTGGACATCCTTAGATACCTCAATATATCACTTTGGACCCAAAATACAATTTTTTAAATGCCTACAATAGAAATTCAAATTTCACATCTTCACTATGTGAAACTGTTTAGGGTTCTACACCTAACTTGTGTAAGACCACTTGGATTTTGTATTTTGACTAATCCTAACTGTTGTTTGGTCATTCTTTGATTGCCACATGTCAATAATCTGTGCCGCATCATGACGCTATTTTTTAGGGAAAACGCTCCTCTAAAAAGCATCCTAAAATAAAAGTTGGCCTTCAATCAATCCTATATAGCCTAGATCGAAATTCGCAAGAAAAATAAACAAATAAGGTAGGTTTCCCGTTTATGAATTTTCACTTTGTGTCGCGCGACATTGAGCGCTGATTTTGTACTAGTTTTATTTTTTCTTCCTGAATTCTTTTTGCATTTCTTTACTTGCTCCAATGACTCAAAATTACAGAACGTATTTAAATTTAAGTAAAATAAACTCTATAACACTAACAAATAATAAGTTCCAAGACACTAAATTATAATGGTAGCACACGATATCATATGCTCTATTTGTTGAATAGGATGCATTTATGAGATAACTTGCCCATACTTTATTATTGCCTTTTGCATGCGAGAGATATGTATCATGACTAACCATGCGTGAATTTTAAGCTGACTTCCTAGCTTGAGCCGAATAGCCAATTGGTAACATTAGGCACCCTAGGTAGGTGCCTTATAGTAATGCTCTTGTAGTAAAGGTACATTACGGTGCACCTAGGCCCTTATTTAAAAATAGGAGTAAGACAGCACTTGCCAAGTCCAGGGTCCAAATCGAGTTGACAGTCATACAAACAATCACTAGAAGGCAGGGAATGGTATAACAAGTGGTCTGCGGCCCATAGTCCATAGAGAGTTCAGTAACTGTTGTGCACCCTTCCAAATCGACCACATTTTGGGAGTGGCCTGACCAAACATCACGAAACAAAGATACACCTAATACGTGGTATTTTTTATAAAAAAAAATACTAAATAAAGAATGTTAAACTAAGTGGAAGATGGCCAGTGAAGTCCTTTCGCTTACTAAAAAAATTCCTAAGGCCAAATTAGGAAGAAAGGTATGCACAGCCATTCCGTAGACTCCAGAGCAATCTACAGGTTGACTGTGCTTATTCTTCTAAATGAATTGTAAGCAGAGGATATCGTTAATTCAAAATGATCATCGGGAGACACGTAATAATACTAATAATATAATAATAACAAATAGACGAAAAACAAAAAACAAAAAACAAAAAACAAAAAAACAAAACAAAAGATGTGGTCTCATCACTCAGCAGTGACTGGCTCCGTTACTGCAGCTTTCTCACTCTCATCTGGGGCAGGAGAAGCTTCTGGTTTTGATGTGTCTGGCGTACCATTAGCAGCAATATCTTTAGTTGCTGAAGAAATTTTCTCTGAAGTAGACCCAGCAGCAGTTGGTTCAGCAGTTTTCCCATTTTTGGCATCCTTCCCTTCCTTGCCATCTTTTCCGTCTTTGGCAGGTGCAGGTGCAGGTGGAGGAGGCATCATGTGAGGTGGTGGCTTCTGTTTCAGCTTTAAGAGAATATTGCGCATCCTCGAAAGATCAGTGGGCTTCCCAGGTTTAGGCCCTTGAACAACCACCACTGAAGGTTTCTTATCAGCATCCTTCTTCCCTCTCTTCTTCTCGATATTAGGTACTTCCCGGGGAATGATTTCTGCTATTGCTTTCCAGTAATGTTTGTCAGCTTCTTTGTGGAACTTTTCTTGGTTTGCTAAGTACAGCTGCACAAAAGATCATTCGTTTAAAACAAAGCATGGAAGATGCTTGTGTATTGGAAAGTGGACAGCAGTAGAAAATGAATTCTACAAATTGTACCTTCTCTCTTTCTCTGTTGTTAGCCTTGTTAGTTTCACAAGTGCTCTTTCTTTTCTCATAAAAAGATCGTTTATACTCCTCAGCTTCCTCAATGATCTGATTCCTCATTTCCTTCTCTCTTTTCTCCTTTTCCTCCAGATGGATGGCATTTAGACTGCATCAAATAGTAGAGAAAGAATTGAACGCTAATTAAACTCAAGCAGTCCAAACTAGATTAGTTAACAAATCTTAAATATTAACAACGTTTGAATTAAACTATGAAGATAGACAATATAAAGAATCTTCCATAGTTCCATTACTTCACCCGACACTAGTTATTCAGCAATCAATGTGATCTGAAGTCTTGCATGTTTGACTGGATACTACATGAGAAACATAATCCTACTTTTGCAGGATTACTTTTGAGTATAATTTTTTTTTTAGAACTAGTCATTTTAGACCCTTATCATTTTAAGACTATAAAATTAGCTAAGAATTAAAAAATGTCTACTAATCATAATAAAATTGACTTAGTCTCAATAAAATCATCCTAAAAATAATCCAAAATGTAATTTGAAACCAAAAAACTCCTAATTCCAAAAGCCATATTTAGAATGTTGGAATTAATACTTTTATAATGTGTTTTTGTCATGTAATTAAAGAGCATATTGAAAATATTCCAACAACTAAATAAATCTATATAGGGGTAATTTTGCCCAAACCCAAAAATTATTACACAATCATTTATCTTCATATACTACAAGTGAGACAAATTTGTAAATTAGCAATTTTCATGTCCATCTTTGTTTTTCATAAGTTTTTGTCTACAAATAGGCAACCCACTCTTCTAATCTTTTTTCTTATTTCCATCCTACTCACCAAATGAAGCCTAAGCGTAATACAACTTAGCTCTATGAGAAATGGCCACGTTCAACTCATAGCATAGACAAAATTAATTCAGAGCAGGTTGAAAATCGAAGCATATATATATTTCATAAGCTTTATCTCACCGCCATCAACAAACTTAAACCAAAAAATGTATTGTTACTAATCAAGAATATCCGTGCAAATTGTGAAATGCAACATTTTGTCACAACCAGAGAACCAAACTTAATTAAAAATAAAAAGACGAAACAATCTATGAATCGGCAGTAGAACCCAAAACGACTAGTCTTAACAAGACAACCAGGTGATGAAAATATAGATTTTGGCTTAAAAAACCTCTTATAGGAATACCCAACGTTGATTTAAGAACTCAATACACACTCACACACACCCTTATATATATATATATATAAACGAGATCCAAACGGAAAAGAAAGAAAAGCTTAAATTTTAAGTTTGTTTGTTGTTATGTCAAGTAACTAGTTGAATGCATATCCTAAACCGACTATACCATTAAAGAAGTAAGTTAAACAGTTCAATTGTAATTTAATTCTGAAGAAACTCAAGAAAGTAACTGTCATATGTTAAAGACAATGTAATACAATGAATTTGAAACTTCTTAATTTAAGCAGAAATCCATAATTATTATGGTTTCGTTAATTCTATCTATTAAGGACCAAAAAAATTTGTGATCTTTGAGTTTGACATATTAAAAATGATAAAAAAAAATCCCTAGAGTTCTTAATTAATCACAAAATCAGGATCTGAGCTCGTCGTCAATAGGAAATGTGAAATCAGATCGGAAAGAAATGCAACAGAAATAAGACTCACCGGCGCCACTCGCGGCGAGCGAAGCCTTCCTCGTTCATCTCTTCCGGAGGAGGCAGCACGGGGCCGTCGTCGGGAGCGAAAATGTCGTCATGATCGTCGCCGTTGCCATTGGACACGGGCATCGCCGATTCGAAGGGCGATGAGAAGTCGGGGTTGGGGGAAGGCATCCCGAAGCCGTAGCCGTGGTCGGAGACGATGTCGTCATGCGGAAGTGGGTCGGTGTGGGGAAACTCGTCGTTAGGTGGGTTATACGAAGAGTCGTAGCTCATGTAGCTGTCGTCATCAAAGGGTCCGGCTGTGGTGGGTGGCTGTTGGTGGGTCTGGTCTTCTCCGTCGTTGCTGAACGAGTCGAAGGACGCCATTCTCTTAGTACGCTCTCTCTCTCTCTCTAGATCTGATTGAAAAGTCTCTCTTTCTCTAAATCTACTCTCTTTCTCTCTCCTTCCTGAAGATGACGATTAACTTCCGGAATTGGGACTATTCATAAGGCTTAAAACGGTATAGTTTTACCTATTTTCAATTATATTAATATAGATTTTTTTATTAAAAAAATATATAGATTTTCATATAAATAAGACAAGACAAGTACTATAGAAGTAGTTCTAAACCTCCCCACTTAAATCAAAATGATATAGTTGATGTTGATGTGTCGTCTCTTACAAAATTAATTTTCTTATTATTGTGATGGATTTATAACATTGGGTAGTTGTCCATTGCACCTCCAAAAATGACATAGTGGTACGCCTTCTCTAATTTAGGCTGGAAAGTATTTTTGGGGCAAATTTTTTTTTATAGTTATATATGTTGTAGTTATTTAGAATATTATGTAAAATTTTAGAAATTTCGAATAATTTACCTTGCAGAAAACATGACTATTTTTTTATATGAGTAGAAGGTAATATGTTTGAACCTTATTTTTGGGACTGTAAATTATTTAGAATTTTTTGAAAATTTGCAGGATGCTCTAAACAACTACAATGTACACGGTCATAGAAAAATTTCGCCGAAAATACTTCCCAAACCAAAAACACTAAAGGGGTGCACCGAAGAATCCTCCTATACAATTTTTGTTGACCCTCGATTTAGCCAACGACACGGAGTCAAAAATACGACAGAAAATGAGATGACAATTAAGAGTTTAATCTAATGGTAAAGAAGAAACACCAACAATTTATAGTGGTTTGGCTCCAATGAATGGTAATGACCTACGCCCACTTAGTACTATTATTAATATTGAATCCCAATGTCGTGATCAAAGAACTAGGGTTCTTGAGTTTTACAAATCTTGGGAGAATTACAGCAAGACGATGGATAATTGCACTATTCAATATTAATAATAGCACTAAGTGGATGTAGGTCATTACCATTCATTGGGGCCGAACCACTATAAATTGTTGGTGTTTCTTCTTTACCATTAGATTAAAGTCTTAATTGTCATCTCATTTCGTGTCGTATTTTTGACTCCGTGTTGTTGGCCAAATCGAGGGTCAACAATTTTGGTTTTCTATATTTTAGGTCAATTTCAAGATACATTTTTTATTTTAAACTTTGTATTTTGTTAAATAGTTAAAAATATTCATCTGAATATAAATTTCGTCAAAATACTTTTGCTTTCTATCTTTATTTACAAAATCATTAATTTGGAAAATTTGTCAATATATTACAAACATCGATACTTATTTGAGGTTATATTTTAAAATATTTTGATTGAATTGAATTTAGGAACCATTTTACAAAACACAAAGTCTAAAAATATTTATTTTTTAAAACAGATGGTCCATCATGAAATTAAGCAAAAATAAATGTACCCAAAATAATATAGACCCTATTGTTCTTTCATAGAGTATTCTTTAGGGGCACCATTAATGTTTACTACCATTTGACATGACATAAGTGCAATTTAATATTGAGTCTTACATATTTAAATAAAACAAAATACTAAACTACACTAATCAATATAAGATGGTATTGGACATCATTGTTATGTCCCAAATTTGCTAATAAGGCTTAGTACCTTGATTAGCATGCCGTGAGGGCAGTAATTGATTTAATTATGTTATTACGTGATTAATTATGATATATGTGTATCAGTATGTGATTACTTGGATTAAATGATTATATGACTAGAAATGCATGTTTAGGTGAATTAAATATGCATGTGGTCTCGTTCTTGTTAATAAGGGCATATTTGTAATTTTGGCCTATTGAAGGAAAAAATGTAAATTTTGTGTGTGTTATGACTGAGACTACAGTTGTAACGACCCAAAACTGCTAATAACGTTTAGTGCCTTGGTTAGCGTGCCGGGAGGGCATAATTGGATATATGTATGACATTGATTAAATGTGTGACTATGTGGCATGCATGATATATATGATGATGTGAATATGTTTATATGCATGTTTATGAGTATTAGTTATGCATGTGGGCCATTTATTGATTATAAAGGAATATTTGTAATTTTGGCCCGTTAAGGACATAAACGTGATTATATGTGTTAAATGGTTGAGACCATATTATTATGTGGATATATTTGCAGTATACAACTTGAGACGATCTTAGTGAGCGGATTAGCGAAATAGTCACAGCAAGGAATAATACCCGGCTTTGGGTGAGCTTAGGGGTATTTTGGGAAGTTGATTGTATATATGGGATTTATTGAGTAACAAGTAAGTATTTGGTGATTAATGGGGCATGTCGAGATTAATTGGTAGGATGACTTGAGGAATTAGCAGGAATCAGGAAAATGACCGTTTTACCCCTTAGAAGTAATGAGATGGTAGGGTTGGAGTCAAGGGAAGATTGGTCTTTTGGCTGTGGGATAAGGTTGATTAACTCAGTGGAAAACTTAGGAAGAGACTAGAATTACCACAAGAAGACTCTCAGCTCTATCTCCCCATCTCTTATGCCTTAAAGCTAAGGAAACTCAAGGAGTTAAACTGAAGGATTTGAGCTGGGCACCAAGGGGAATTAAAGCTGGGAACAACTAAGTGATCATTGAAGATTGAGGCTTCAAACTCAGGTAAGGATCCTATTTCTGTTTTGCTGGGAATTTAGATGATTAAGATGAATTTGGCTGGGTTTTGAGTGATACTTTGTAGCTGATTTGGGATTGTAATCTCAAGTAGGTTTTGTGGTGATTTAGTGTACCTAAACTTGGTAGTTGAGAGTCCTAGACTCGTTTTCTGGAATTGGTTTGGATTTTGGAGTATAATTGGATTGGTTTTAATGTGGTAGTTGGGAGAATGCCGAGAAAACCCAGGGGATTCTGGGTTCGTGGAGGTGCACCGCGACCAAGTTCATGGGCGTTGCGGCCCGCGTGCTTAGAATGCCCTAGGAGGGCTTGCTGACTTGAGGGCGCGTCGCGACCCTAGGGGGCAAGTCGCAGCCCACCTCCCCCAGATGAAAGAGGTCGTGCCTCTGACTTGAGGCGCGCCATGTTGGGAAAACTTATACAGGATCTTTATTTATTTTCATGTATATCTAATATTAAACAAATTAATACGAGATAGCTTAAAAAATATTTCTAAAATTGAATTCAAAGAGAAACAATGAATAGAATACTTAGAGTAAATGCAATGGAATTAAAGAGTCATTCCTTCAGTTTCACTAACTCTTATATCTTCTCTGTCGCAGAGTATTATCAAGAAACTAAACCAATCTTCTATTTTCTTCACAGCCTTCCAATGTATTCTTAGAATCACCTAGACTGGTGTGAGAAATTCTCAACACATGAGATAGATACAGAGAAGAAGAAGAGAAAATAATCAAAGAGGCTTAGAAAATGACTTGTGTTTAGAGAGAATCTAAAACTATCAGAAAACCGGTGATTAAACTTATGTTTTGACTTCTTTCTAAGCACTCCTTTTATAGACTCAATTAGGCCAATTAATTTAATTAAAAATCAATAAAATAATAGTCATTTTAAAGCCCTAGGTCGAAATTATCATGAGTTTTAGGCCCATGAAATTTCCCATTTGATTATAAGTCCAATGGACTTAAAAACAAGGCCTGTATAATTTTCTATTGATTTAATTATTTAAATCATTTATCAAATTAATTATATATAATTTAAACTTTGATTTAAACTTATTTATTAATTTAGATACCAATTTATCTTAATTAATAAATCTGCCATAATTTCTCTTTTCTTCTCAAAATTACATAACTCTGTGAAACTATCCAAAATTGACCTAGTCAACTTTGATAATTCTAATTGATAATTAATTCAATTAATTGAGACTATCTAGATGATTTTATCCAAGGTACAATGGGGACCATGGGCCTATGAAATCAAGCTCCAATAAGCTATCATAAATCTAACAAATAAATTTACTAACTTATTAATTCCTTGTGACTCCACTATAGACTCGGAATTGCACTCTTGAATTCATAGAACACTCTATAACAAATATAGATACGCTATTAATTATCCATTGTTACAGCCATAATTGTCACTCAATCCTCTATAGACGATCTACAATGAGATAGGACTAAAATACCGTTTTACCCCTCATTGTATTTTATCCTTAAAACACTTAGTTCCTTGTAAATGATATTTCAGTAAACTAATTTAATTATTGAAATGAGATCTCTATCATTTAACACCTTGAACCAAACTAAAAGGAAACCATCATTTCACTTACTCATCAGAAGCTATAGATGTTCATATCTATGATTAACACTCCCACTCAATTATACTACCGAGTTCCCATCCGTAGGGTAAGCTGGTAACGAACAAGTCAAAGAACTCAAATAATACAATCAATTAGAATACTAACCACTCAGAATTAAGATTGAATTGACCTATTGTCAACTATATGATATGACTAGAATAGATAATAACGATATGTTTACTTATCTTATCAACTGTCAATATCGGTCATGTCCGATGTAACACATACATCTGATCTTATCTACTTTGCTAATGTTCTGGAAAGAACATAACACTGTAATGTGTAAGTAGATCATATCGTAGATTGGCAAGTCAGTGTAAATCCAGTGTACTGACTAATCTTAGGACTAACTTATTTTGAACATATAATCATATTTATATTCCACTGTGATTACGTCACTATAAATAAGATTAGCTATATGCTCGGGATTTAATAGAAGCTTATATTAAACAAATAATCATGAAAATAAAACATGTGAGCAAAGTGATTAACCAAGTCAAAAAATGATTTCTATTCTTTTATTAATAATAACATAAGATTACAAAGAATTTGGGTTTTAATTAGAGCATAAAACCCCAACACGCCAAAGGCGCGCTGCGACCCCCATGGCCAAGTCACGGACCGCCTAGGCAGTTTTGGCTTAGGGTTGTTTTTAGGCTCGGGGAGGCTCGGGATTGAAAGCTAAGCACTCGGGACGAATTCTACTACCCGGTTTAGTAGAATTCAAGGTCCTGGAGGCTTGTATTGGTTTCCAAAATATTTAATTGGATTATAATTTAATAGTTATCCATTACAGCTTATGACTAGGATTACCATTAAGGCTCAGGCCTGAGGATCGTGCGGAACCGCTCTTTATCCATCGCTCAGGCCTCGAGGTAAGAAAACTGCACCCATGTGGTTGTGAACAGGACTGAGATTCCATGTAATTGAATAAATGTGTTCTATGAGTTATATATCTGTTATGTGGGATATGAAAGTACAACCTAAGGGTTTCGGGACTGATGATAAGCATACTGAACGCAGCTCGGCCTAAGCGAGCCGGGGTCAACTAAATAATCAGAGGAATCGGCCTAAGTGAGCTGGGGTCAGCTAAATAATCAGAGGACTTGACCTAAGCGAGTCAGGGTCAGCTAAATAATCAGAGGACTCGGCCTAAGCGAGTCAAGGTTAGCTAAATAACCAAAGGTCTCGGCCTAAGTGCGTCGACACCTAAGTATTCGTATTATAGTTTGAGTTATGTGTTTAAAAGTATATGCTAATCGTTTCCTAGCTTAATACTTGTATTCTGCTGATTAATCGAACTAATTGGTTTGAAGCTTATTAAATGCTTTTGTTTCTATTATGCTTGTTGATTATGGTTTTCTTGCTGGGCCTTGGCTCACATGTGCTACTTGGTGCAGGTAAAGACAAAGGAAAGTTGGAACAACCATGAGTTGGAGAGCTTTGGGGGCGAAGTGTACATAGGCAGTATCTCGACCGCCATGGCCGAGGGAATTGCAGGAATTGGAGTTCAAAACTGTATTTTGCCATTTAGATTGGCTTTTTTATGTACCAACTTATGAGGGTTTTTTTTTTTTGCCATGTAAATACTATTTTTGGGATCCCATATATCAAACACTTGTTTTAATGAAAATCAATCGTTTACGATCAAAATATTTTAACCCTGACTTGTCAGTTGTCTTAGGAAACACATTTATGTTCAAACAACCTGATTAGTAGGTCTTGCACTATTTAAAACACACAGTGTAACTGTCTTAGTTATCCAGGTCATTACAACTTAGTATCAGAGCGGTCTAGGTTTAAGGGTTTTTGAAGATTGGCTGGGCATGTACACTCACCGCTAAAGACAAGCTCGACTCAGATTTTGGTAACCAAAGACAAGATTATATGTTTAAATAAAATATAAATGCTTTATCTGCATGATTAATAGGGAGCATGAGATATGATGATAGGGCCTGACCCTTGTCTGTTATGTGAATATGTTAAGGCATGCTTATTTACATTGCTACTGTATGTGAATAATTGTTTAAATGCTTATTTGCATCATGATTGTGCTTTGTGGTCTGGATAACGACGTTAGACCATGGAATGAATATGAACTTGTTATCATTGTCTAACCTGTCGATTCGTTGATTGCAGATAAACTTTGATAGTTATGTATCCAATTTGATCAATAATGTAATGCCCCAAAATCCCTAATGAGGTTTAATGGTTAATATAGTAGGCCGGGAAGGCCATAATTGATTTATTATGCCATTAAATGATTATGTGCATATTTACGTGAATTATACTATAATATGATGTTAAATACATGCATGTGGGTCCACATTTTATCATAGGGGCATTTTGGTAATTTGGCCTGTTGCGGGCGTAATTGTGTATTTTCATGCATGTTGGTGAACCATTGTTGAGGCCACATCATAATGTGGATTTGTTCGAGCTTTTCGGCATGAGATGATCTTTGAGTGCAAGTTAGCGGTTTGGTCATAACGGTGTTAAGTTCGGGGCTCGGGGTGACTCTCGGGGCAATTTGGTGATTAGAACGTTACCGAGAATTAAAGGGTAATGGAATATGGTTTATTGGTATTTGAGAATATTGGAAATAACGAGAATTGGAGGATGTTAATTATGAGTAATGAGATAGGCAGGAAATGACAATTTTACCCTTGGAAACCTTTAAGAGACTTTAAATGACCTAGGGGCAACATAGTCTTTTAACCCTAAGATATATATTAGCCATTGAAGGCTTTAGAACCTTGTCAAAAATAGAGTGTCCTATCTTTCTCTCCCGTATATCATTTCTCTTCCTTTTTCCTTTGGATTTTTTAGCTTCTTTTGAGGATTCAAGTGAGGGAAGTGAACCTTGAGGGCTTAGGATTGTGTTCCACCATTGAAGACGGTTCTAAACTGAGCTTGAGGTAACTTTATAGCCATTAAAACTCTGGTTTGCTCTATTTTTCTATTGGATTTCAGCTGGGATTTCTAGAGTTGATAATGGGAATTGATGGGAGTTTTTTGGCTAGGGTTACTTGGGTTATGATTCCTTGGACATGTGTGGATGGTTTTTTGGTTCAATTGGGGGTTTAAATGAGGTTTGGAAGTTGGTTTTTCAAGTTGGAAATGGTGGTGTCGAAGAATGGGAAAACCAATGTTGAAAACCCTGGTTGTAGCGCTACAGCACCCATCACTCGGCACTACAGCGCTAGCCAGGGAGTGATTCTGCTCTGCCAAGGGCGCTGGGGCGCTAGGGGGGTAGCACTACAGTGCTACCCTGTTTTTCCAAATTCTTGTTTTAGGTACTTTTGAGGGTTTTTGGCTCGGGGTTTCAATTCCTAAGGCTCGTGATCGAATCCACTCACCATTTGGGTACAATTTGGGGTCCCGGGAGTGAGGTTTAGGTCAACACCCATTTTATTATTGATTTCATTAATGGAAGTTATAATTGGTTATGACTAGGTGACCGCTAAGGAATCAAAAGGTCGATCATTCTCAAGGGTCATTCTTTTACTAATTCTCACTCGAATCAGAGGTAAGAAAATTGCACCTTATATGTGACATGCATGGTTATTATTGAGGCATGTTGAGTGTTTAAATGTGGACAGTGATTGCATATCAAATGCTTAGCAAATCTTGCTTACTTGTGTATGGCACTGACCCATGAGTTAGAAATCGGCAATGGTGTCAGTATTAACTGTGAAGTTGCGACTCACTAGTCAAGTTTGGCAGTAGTACTGAGCACTGGTCGTATGGTATTGGCTTAAGAGTCAAGAACGGTCTTAGCATGTTTAACGCAAGCTGAAAAGATTAGATCTAATCGAAATTAGCATTGAATGACTCACCATGAGCATTAATGCCAGACCGACCTCAAGTTCAATGAAAGCTAAAAGCGCTTGTCTAGCCTATGGCTAGTCACTTAGAGCCAGGGCCAGAAGGTCTAGGTGACTGCATCGTCACATGGCTATGGGTGATGTGCCAATGTTAGTAACTCACTCATCAGTCACTCATCTGGTTTACGTTAATGACTTGCTCATCAGTCACTCATCTGATTAGGGCTATAAGCCCCATCATGGTTAACAGAACCTTGAAGTGATATTCACTCATCTGTTCAGGGCTATAAGCTATGTATGATTATCATGATCATCATTTGATATTATATACATGCAGTAATGGGTTTTCTTGCTGAGCCTTGGCTCATGGATGTTATGTGGTGCAGGTAAAGGGAAAGAAAAGCTCACCTAGCCTTGAGTGGAAGCTTAGGTGGTGATGTGTACATATGTGGCCGCTTGACCACCACGGCCAAGGAGTTTCTTCGAGGAACTAGGGGGTTAACCCTATTTTTGCCGCTTAGGTCGGCAGGTTGTAATTTTACATTGTAATTACCATTTTGGATTGTAAATAACTTGTATACGTTTTATGGGCCCATGAACAATTTTATGTTTTAAATAAAATATATCATTTCCTTTTGATCAGTTTTACACTTTAACCTGATGCACATTTATAATCAAATGACTCGATTAGCGAGTTAAGCATGGTTCAAAGTTCACAGTAACGGTCTTGGAGTAACCAGGGCGTTACAAATACGACTAGATGGTACAAGAATCGAGGCTAGAGATGATGAGCAGGGCCAGAACCCTCCGCCAGTCCCTGAGAACTGGCAATAGTTGATTGCTAATATGCAAGCTAGACTTCAGAGTAAAGAAAAGCAGATTCACCTTCCGAGGAAACAAGCTCCGTCAGGGAGTGCCGCACCTAATTTTCCACCTGTTGTGGCACGAGTTGTACAACCACCTGAGATTGGAAATAGGTGGGAGCCATTTTATGAATGATTCAAGAGACAACATCCTCGAATCTTTGAGGGAGGACCAGATCCACTGAAGGCTGAACAGTGGATGAGTATAATCACCTCCATCCTGGACTTTATGAGGGTGGAGGGTAATGACAGGGTAGCCTGTGCCACCTATATGTTTAGAGAGGATGCTAGTATTTGGTGGGAGGTGGCATCACAGACACGAGATGTTTTTTCTATGAGCTGGGATGGGTTCAGAGATCTGTTTAACCAGAAATATTATAACGTTGTTTTCAGAGCAGCGAAGGTGAATGAGTTTATTGGATTGGTGCAGGGCAGCATGACAGTTACTGAGTATGCCCTAAAGTTTGACAGGCTAAAGAAGTTCGCACCAGATTTATTGCCTACTAATGCAACTAGGCAGGACAGGTTTATTCGAGGGCTTAATTCTATGACAGCCCGAGATGTGAGGATGACATCAGTACTTGGGGGGACAACTTATGCCCAGGCGGTTGAGAAGGCCCTCACTGCTGAGGAGGCGGAAAACAAGATCTAGAGGGAGAACGTTGCGAGACGGGATGTTCGCAGGGCAGTACCTCCATTTATAGGGTCTGGTAGGGGCGGAGGCCCCAGTGATCAAAAGAGGAAGACCCCTGTCACCTCGACCACTGCTTGTTTAGATAAGAGGGGCCAAGGTGCTCAGGGTGGCCGCCAGGGAGGCGGTGAGACATGGAGGGGTTATCCAGAGTGCACTAAATGCAGGAAGCACCATCTGGGCAAGTGTTAGGCCAAGATCCAGAGTGCACTAGATGTAGGAACCAGGGAAGGTGAACAACTTGACTCCAACTCAAGTGTTCACCTTGACACAGGCAGAGGCTGAGGCGAGTTCCTCAGTAGTTACAGGTCAGCTTTCTAGCGCTAGTTCTTCATATGATGTATTGATTCACTCTGGTGCTACACATTCATTTGTTTCTAATAAAGTGATTGATAGATTGTGTAGGACTAGTGAGTATTATACTGCAAGGTTTGAGACTAAATTGCCTACAGGGGAGCTGGTAGTTTCTAGGAGATGGATTAGAGCACTACCAATGATGGTGGATAGTAGGGAACTATTAGTAGATTTGATTGAGCTGGGTATGGATGATTTTGATATAATTTTGGGGATGGATTGGCTACTCAAATACGAGGCCACTATAGATTGTAGGAAGAAGATGGTAACTTTTGATGATGTGGGTGTTGTGCATGGACCCCGTGTTCCTATTATATCAGCATTGAGGGCTAGGGACCTACTACAAGGAGGTTGTATAGGTTTTTTAGCTAGTGTGGTGGATACCAACAGAGTTATGTCGGTGAGGCCGGGAGAGACTAGTATGCGAGTTCTTGGATGTGTTTCTGGAGGACTTGCTGGGACTGCTGCCGCACAGGGAGATTCAGTTCGGTATTGAGTTAGCGCCAGGTGCAGAGCCAGTATCAAGGGCACCATATAGGATGGCTCCGGCAGAGCTAAAGGAGTTGAAGATACAGTTGCAAGAGCTTCTAGACTTGGGGTTCATCAGACCTAGCTTCTCGTCGTGGGGTGCTCCGGTTTTATTTATGAAGAAGAAGGATGAGACTTTGAGAATGTGTATAGACTACAGGGAGTTGAACAAGTTGACCATCAAGAATAAGTACCCCTTACCGAAGATAGATGACCTGGTTGATCAACTGTCGGGTAAGATGGTATTCTCGAAGATTGATCTTCGATCTGGTTATCACTAGTTGAGGATCAAGGACGAGGATATTCCAAAGACGACCTTTCGTACGAGGTATGGGCATTATGAGTTCTTGGTAATGTCGTTTGGTTTAACCAATGCCCCAACAACGTTTATGGATTTGATGAACAGGGTGTTTAAGGATTTCTTGGATAAGTTTGTAATTGTCTTCATCAATGACATCTTAGTTTACTCCAGTTCAGAGGCAGAGCATGAGCAGCATCTCTGACGGGTATTACAGAGATTGAAAGAGCATCAGTTTGATGCTAAGTTTAAGATACCAAAAGTGACATTCCTTGGACACATTGTTAGTGGAGATAGGATTAAGATGGATCCGACCAAGTTTGAGAAAGTTAGGGATTGTCCGAGGCCAAGGAACGCCTCGGAGGTTAGAAGCTTCCTTGAATTAGCAGGATATTATAGACGGTTCGTAGAAGGATTTTCAAAGATTGCCACACCATTGACTAAGTTGGCACGGAAGAATCTGAAGTTCACATGGTTAGACAAGTGTGAGGGTAGCTTCTAGGAACTAAAGCGACGAATGATTACTGCTCCTGTGTTGAGCCTTCCTTTAGAGGGAGGGAAGTTTGTGGTGTATTGTGATGCATTGAGACTGAGATTGGGATGCGTGTTGATGCAGAATGAGAAAGTTATTGCTTATGCATCACGATAGCTGAAGGATGATGAACAGTAGTATCCTACCCATGATTTGGAGCTGGCAGCAGTTGTATTCGCACTGAAAGTATGGAGACATTATTTGTATGGAGAAAAGTGTGAGATATACACCGATCATAAGAGTCTGAAGTATTTCTTCACCCAGAAGGACTTGAACATGAGACAGAGACGTTGGCTGGAATTAGTGAAGGACTATGACTGTGATATCCTTTACCACCCAGGAAAAGCCAATGTAGTGGCAGATACGTTGAGTCGGAGGGGCCCAAGACAGTTGTTTTGTTCAAAAAAAATATCGAAGGAGTTAGCATAAGTGATGGCTAGAGCAAGAATAGAGTTGGTTATGGGCCGGTTGGCCAATATTACTTTACAATCTCCCCTCCTAGAGAGGATAAGAGAGGATCAGCTAGATGATGCACAATTGCAGGAGGTTAGAGGGAATGTCCTAGTTGGAGTAGCTAAGGATTATTCTATTTAAGAGACGGTTTTACTGCAGTACAAGGATTGGATCTGTGTTCCGTTGAATATGGGAATTAGACGAGAGATACTTGATGAATCCCATACTACACCATACTCACTCCATCCAGGCACCACGAAGATGTACCGGGATCTACAGACTTTATATTGGTGGCCTGAAATGAAGAAAGACGTTGTTGAATATGTAGCCAAGTGTTTAACTTGTCAGGAAGTAAAGGCTGAACATCAGCGACCAGCAGGGTTGCTACAGCCTTTGGGTATTCCCAAGTGGAAGTGGGAAGACATTACTATGGACTTCATGGGAGGTTTACCCAGGACGTTGGGGCTACATGACTCGGTGTGGGTGATAGTAGACAGATACACCAAGCAACTCACTTTTTGCCAGTGAGGATGACCTATACTGTTGATCAGTACGTAGAGTTGTATGTGAAGGAGATTGTACGTCTCCATGGGGTTCCTAAATCTATAGCGTCGGACTGGGATCCCATATTTACCTCTAAGTTTTGGGGTTGTTTGCAGAAGGTTATGGCAACTCACCTGAAGTTTAGTACAACCTTTCATCCTCAGACAGACGGACAGTCTGATAGGACAATTCAGATATTGGAGGACATGCTTAGGGCGTGTGTGTTAGACTTCGAGGGGTCTTGGAGTAAGTATCTCCTGTTGATTGAGTTTCCGTACAACAACAGTTATCAATCAACGATTGGAGTAGCTCCATACAAAATGTTTTATGGAAGGAGAAGTAGATCGCCCATTCATTAGGATGAGATGGGGGAGAGGAAGTATTTGGGACCGGAGATGGTTCAGAAGAATAATGAAGCTATTGAGAAGATTTGAGCTCGAATGCTCGCATCACAGAGCAGACAGATAAGTTACGTCGGTCCTAAGCGTAGGGACGTGGAGTTCCAGGTAGGGGACCACGTGTTTCTGTGAGTTTCACCATTATGAGAGGTGAGGGGGTTTTGGGAAAAAGGGCAAGTTGAGCCCTAGATTCATAGGACCTTTTGATATCTTGGAGAGGATCGGGTAGGTAGCCTATAGATTGGCTCTGCCACCGTTGTTATCAGGAGTTCGAGACATATTCCACATCTCTATGCTTCAGAAGTACGTCTTAGATACGACTCATGTATTGGGATATGAGGGTCTAGAGTTATAGACTGGTTTATTGTATGAGGAGCGAGCTGTTCAGATCCTATATAAGAAGAATAAGGTGTTGAGGAATAAGATGATTCCTCTAGTCAAAGTTTTATGGAGAAATAGAAAGGTCGAGGAAGCAACCTAGGAGCTTCAGTCAACTATGCAGGTTCAGTACCCTGAATTATTCAGGAAAAATTCAAGGATGAAATTCTTAGTAGGAAAGGATAGTTGTAACAACCCAAAAATGCTAATAAGGTTTAGTGCCTTGTCAGCGTTCCGGGAGGGCATAATTGGATATATGTGTGGCGTGCATGATATATATGATGATGTGAATATGTTTATATGCATGTTTATGAGTATTATATATGCATGTGGGCCCTTTATTGATTATAAGGGCATATCTGTAATTTTGGCCCGTTAAGGGCATAAATGTGATTATATGTGTTAAATGGTTGGGACCACATTATTATGTGGATATATATGCAGTATACGGCTCGAGACGATCCTAGTGAGCTGATTAACAAAATAGTCACTGCAGGGAATAATACCTGATTAGCGAATCGGGAAAATGACTGTTTCACCCCTTAGAAGTAATCAGATGGTTGGGTTAGAGTCAAGGGAAGATTGATCTTTTGGTTGTGGGATAAGGTTGATTAACTCAGTGGAAAAATTAGGAAGATACTAGAATTACCACAAGAAGACTCTCAGCTATGTCTCCCCCTCTCTTATGCCTCAAAGCTAAGGAAACTCAAGGAGTTAAACTGAAGGATTTGAGCTAAGCACCAGGGGGAATTAAAGCTAGGAGCATCTAAGTGATCACTGAAGATTGAGGCTTCAAACTGAGGTAAAGATCCTATTTATGTTTTGTTGAGAATTTAGATGATTAGGATGAATTTGGCTGGGTTTTGAGTGATACTTTGTAGCTGATCTGGGGTGGTAATCTCAAGTAGGTTTTGTGGTGATTTAGTGTACCTAAACTTGGAAGTTGAGAGTCCTAGACTCGTTTCTGGAATTGGTTTAGAATTGGGAGTATAATTGGATTGTTTTTAAGGGTAGCTGGGAGAATGCTGAGAAAACCCAAGCGATTCTGGGTTCGTGGAAGCGTGCTGCGACCCAATTCATGGGTGCTGCGGCCCACGTGCCCAGAATGCCCTAAGAGGGCTTGCTGACTTGAGGGCACGCTGTGACCATAGGGGGGCAAGTCGTGGCCCACCTCCCCCAGATGCATGAGGCTGTGCCTCTGACTTGAGACGCGTCGCGACCCCCAAGGCCAGGTTGCGGCCTCCCTAGACAATTTTGACCTAGGGTTGTTTTTGGGCTCGGGGATTGAAATCTAAGCGCTCGGGACGAATTCTACTACTCGGTTTAGTAGAATTCTAGGTCCCAGAGGCTAGTATTGGTTTCCAAAATATTTAATTGGATTAGAATTTAATAGTTATCCATTATTGCTTGTGACTAGGATTGCTATTAAGGCTCAGGACTGAGGATCGTGCTTGGAACCGCTCTTTATCCATCGCTTGGGATTCGAGGTAAGAAAATTGCACCCATGTGGTTGTGAACGAGACTTCTATGAGTTATATATATGTTATGTGGGATATGAAAGTACGACCTAAGAGTGTCGGGGTTGATGATAAGCATATTGTATGCTGCTTGACCTAAGCGAGCAGGGGTCAGCTAAATAATCAGAGGACTTGGCCTAAGTGAGTCGGGGTCAGCTAAATAATCAAAGGACTCGGCCTAAGTTAGCCGGGGTCAGCTAAATAATCAAAGGACTCGGCCTAAGCAAGTCGAGGTCAGCTAAGTAACCAAAGGGCTCGGCCTAAGTGCGCTGACACCTAAG
Organism: Humulus lupulus; assembly: GCF_963169125.1. NCBI lineage: Eukaryota > Viridiplantae > Streptophyta > Magnoliopsida > Rosales > Cannabaceae > Humulus > Humulus lupulus. The sequence goes on from NC_084794.1 coordinate 126,266,587, forward strand.
TATTTGTATTATAGTTCGAGTTATGTGTTTAAAAGTATATGCTAATTGTTATCTAGATTAATACTTGTATTGTGCTGATTAATTGAACTAATTGGTTTGAGTTTATTAAATGCTCTTGTTACTATTATGCTTGTTGATTATGGTTTTCTTGCTGGACCTTGGCTCACGGGTGCTACGTGGTGTAGGTAAAGACAAAGTAAAGCTGGACCAACCATGAGTTGGAGAGCTTTGGGGGCAGAGTGTACATTAGCATCTACTCGACCACCACGGCCGAGGGAATTGTAGGAGCTGGAGTTCAAAACTGTATTTTTCCATTTAGACTGGCTTTTTGATGTACCAACTTTTGCGGATTGCTTTTTCCGCCGTGTAAATACTATTTTTGGGATCCCATATATCAAACACTTGTTTGAATAAAAATTAACCGTTTACGATCAAAATCTTTTAACCCTAACTTGTCAGTTGTCTTAGGAAACACATTTATGTTCAAACGACCTGATTAGCAAGTGTTGCACTATTTAAAACACTCAGTGTAACAGTTTTGGTTATCCAGGGGGTTATAATAATATTGTGGAGATATATTTGAGATGTGTGGTCCGAGACGGTTCTAGGGAGCATAATAGTGGAATAGTCACAACGGGGTCGAATACCGGGTTCGGGGTGAGCCTAGGGGTATTTTGGGAATGTAGCACGTGTTCGGGATTACCGGGTAACATGAAGTGATTTAGCAATTATTTGGGTATGTCAAGATTAAATGGAGATTTATAGGACTATTCGAGGAATGAAAGGGAATGTGGCAAATGACGGGATTGCCCTTAGAGGCATTAAGTGGCTAAGGGTTAACCTAGGGGCATTTTGGACATTTTGCAGCTGAGGATAGACTTAGACTTGGGTTAGGATTCTAGAGATAATCAGAAAACACATCTCCTTTGCAACATTTCTCTCTCTCTCTCTCTCTCTCTCTCTCTCTCTCGATGCTCACTCTCTCTCACTAGGCTTGGAACTTTGGTGAAATCCTTAGAGAAATTGGCTAAGAATTGAGGAAGCTTGAAGCTTGGAGTGATTGGGTTTAGCTGAGGGTCAAATTCCCCAATTTAGGTAAGGATTTTGGTGTTGAATTGTTAAGTTTTTCTCCTGTGATTTAGAGGCATTGTTTAGGTTCAAACCTTTGGTTTGATTTCAGATTTTGGTAAGGCTAAAGGTTAGATTTTGGGGTGCTTATACCAGTTATGTTGCTTTGATATGAACTCTAGACTGAATTTGGGGTTTAAGCTTTGATTTAGGTAGATTTTAGTGAGTTTGGCTCGTAAAAATGCATGAAGATTTATGGGTTTTGGGCTCGAGTCGTAACCCTGTTCTTCAGGCAGCGCGACCCGCGTGTGCAAGGAGGCTGGGAGCCCCTGAATTTTTCCCAAGCGTCGCGGTGCAAGTAAGATACGCCGCGGCCCGTGTCCCCCAGAAGAGAGCCCCAAGGCTCTCTGACTTGTAGCTCGTCGCGACCCTAGGGGGTGCGCCGCGACTCAAATGAAGGGATATGGCCAATTTAGGGTTTTAAGCTCAGGAACCCAAATTTAAGGACTCGGGAAGGGTTTTACTACTCAATTTAGTAAAATTCGAGGTCCGGAGGCTAAGATATTATTCTGAAGTTTTTATTTGGTTTAGGTCTTGATGTATTATTATTATTGCGTTGTGAATAGGTTTTACAGCCAAGGCTCGACTTTAGGGGATCATCCTCGGGATCGCACTAGTCAGTCAGCTTGAGACACAAGAAAGAGAACTGTTTGTGCCCGCAGAGAAGGGCATGACCCGAATATTTGTGTTTAATGTTGTGTGTGAATATTTGTGGTTGTTATGCTATGTTTGCATGGTTATGATTGACTGGCATAGGCGAGGAACGACGATAAGCATGCTGAATGTAGGCCGAACGACAACAAGCATCCTGAATGCAAGCTGCCATGCCATGGCCATCTAGGGTGTTGTACTCACCCGCTCGGTGAAGACTGTGAACCTAGTGTCTAGTAAAGCACTTGGGTCGGCATAGGACGTTATGTGAATAGTCTGTTATCTGTTTAAGGTTGTGTATTTATTTGATTGAATTGTCATATGCTATGTGTGGAGTTTTCTTGTTGGGCCATGGCTCATGATGTTAGGAGTGTGTCCTAAAAGCATGTAAAGACATTTGTTTTTTTGTGAATAAATAAATACAATGGTTTATTATTATTGTTATATTTAGATTGTTAAATTATTGTTTGAATAATTTTGTAAATATCAGAAAAATTCCATATTCATTATTGAGGATGTGATCTTGTATTAGTACGAGAGAATTAAGATCGCATGAATGAATAAAAATAGTCAACAACAATAAATTAAAGTTATGGAATTCTTTAATTGGAGTTGTAAGGATGGTTTAGTGAGTATCATAATGATACAAATAATCTAGATTCAGATTATTGATGGGGAAAGACATCTCGGTAAATGTGCTTTATATAATATGATTATATATGACATGGACCGATATGAATTAAAGTCTTTATCACAAAACCATTTAACAATAAAGACTTGTAATTCATATCATAACTGATGATCATTTATAGATCAACCTAAATCCTGAGTGTTCATGAACTCCTGTTCATGTTTATTAAATCTTTTGATTCATTCGTTAAGGTCTCTTCAAAGAATGAGGCTAATGACTTTTGTTTTGGAGATTTAATATCATGGATGGCTGGGAACATGTATCAACAATACAAAATCTAATATTTCCTAACGTCGTATATTAGTTCCCTTAAGGGTTAATTCTGGAACTTAATGATTTTGAGCTCAAATCTATAATTAGATTATAGATTAATTATTCACTAGTGAATTAATGGTACTTAAGGAATAAGAACTAAATTAGAAAGGTAAAATGGTAATTCTTCCATTCTAATTTATGAACTAATTAATTAGAGGGTTGAACTATTGTAAGATGGTTATATCAATGGACGATTTAAGAAAAGATTTCTGTAAAATTATATCTATAACATAAAGAGTACAATTCTGAATTTATAGTGGAGTAATATCAGAATTAATAAATTAACTATTATAATTAAAGAGTTTAATTATTTAGTTTATTTATTGGAGCTTAATGTTATAAGTCCATGGTCCCCGAAATGGCTCAAACAATTACTGACAAAGGTAAATACAAAATGGGCAAAAATGACTTATGTGATAAGTAAAATATTTTTCTATGTATCAAACATAATTATTGTATAATTATGTGTAATTAATTAATTAATTATTTGATTTAACAAAAATATAATTAATTTTGAATTAATTTATTTTTGAGATTTTTGGTATTTAAATAATAATAAAAATTAGGAAAAATCACATGCCATCACTGGCATGTGGTACACGTGTAGCACAGTGCACAGTCACTGTGCTACACACATAAGAGACTGTGATCAGTTTCTAGGTTCCACAAATTTAGTTATTTAAATATTAAATAAATAATGAGATATTGTAATTTGATTAAAATATTATTATTTAAACAAAAATCTGATAACTGATTAGTTATTTTCAAATTGTTTAAAATAACTAAGATTTTATTTTAATATACTGGATATATTAAATATAGGATATCAGTTTTTCAGAACGTAACTTTTCAGGGATAGAAAAATATCTAGAAATTTCTCTCAGAGAAAGAGAACAGTGACACAAAAACAAAAGTCACTGTTCTTCATAAAACCTAGGTCCAAACTTTATCAGATCTCATGTGTTGAGAACATCTGATAAATAGTTTTTTGCCTATTGTTTTTATAGCGAGCCCACACTCGTTCTTTGTGTGTTGAGAACATTTTGGAAGATCTTGGTGTGAGATCTAAAGGATTTAGCGATACAAAAAGATAGCAGCAAGGAAGGACCTGGGGTAATTTTTCTATTCATGTCTTTGATTCAATATATATATGCATGTGAAGAAGTAGATCTAGAAATCTTATGGGATTAAACTAACAATTTGATTGTTGTTCCGCTGCGCATAATCTCTGATTTGATCAATAAAATCCAACAAATGGTACCAGAGCCATCTTCACACACACATATATATATATTGAATCTGTGTGGGTTTACTTTTATGCATTTATTTATTTTGATGAATGAATGGATGGCTTAATGTGATTGAATGCATGAGAATGTTGAATCATTAATTGTATGGTGTTTTTGGGTTAGGATTTGTTTATGATTAGATCATTGTGTAAGCCATTAAAGGGCATAGGATTTATGTAATTTTATTTGGTTTTTGACACCATAAAATTGTAATTCCGATCACACTAAAGTCAGAACGGAGCTCCGGATTCAGAATTCAGGCACCGCTCCTCCGAGGTCGACCTTCGAGCCGCTGCCAGGACGTCGTACGGACCGTACGGTTCCGTACAACCCGGCCCCGGCAGCTCCGTTTGACGCCATGTGTCGCCATCCTGCTTGTCCAGAATTTTTTTTTTTTGAATTTTAAATGTTAAATATCCTATTTATTATAAATTTGATATTTAAATAATGTGATAATTTTGTTATCCTAACAAACATTTTTAAAAAAAAAAATCTAATTTCAAAATTTAATTTTAAATATAACATATTTTATTTAAATATTTTAGTTTCTAATTTTAATTAAAAAGAAAAAGAAAAATAATGATTATTTAAAAGTTTGTTTTAATTAATCAAAATAATTAGAAAATTGTTTTCTTATTATTATTCTGGACCAACAATGACACATATCCTACCGACAGTAAAGTAAAGAAGCCCGATGGAGATCAAGGCGGTTTTATTTTATTTTTTTTAATTTTATAAATTGGTTGTAAAACTAGAAATACCCAAAAGCACCCGGTTCAACATTTATTGTTTATTTATTTATTTAAATAATTATTTTCATGTGATTGATGTAATTGATAACATGTTCATGCATTGTATGCCATACATGAAAACTCACACAGTCATAATCATGCATCTCATTAGTAGAAACATGATTATTAGGATTGTCCTATGTGTTTATATGAATTGTTTTGCGAAATCAATTGCATGTAAATTACTTAGTTTCATTTTTGAAAATTTGGTAAAATATCACACCAAATTTTAAGTCTTTATGACTTAATTTCTTTAAACCAACTTTATTTTAAAAGTGTTTTTAGTAAAGTTTAGATGAACATGATTGATAATTTAAATTTGGGTTTGGACCTAGAAACTCGCTTTCTTTCCAATTTTAATTATGTTCATAAGGTTTAAAGATGTTATAATTAATTTGGAATTAATTAGGTTAAAAACACTTATTTCAAAATAGTGAGTGGGAGAGGGTTGATATCTCAAACATAACCCATGGTCTCCATTATTAATATAACACCGTGAGATATGAATAGCGCCTCACGATGGCTTTGTTTTCGTCCCCCTAAGGAAGGTGTCTAGATATATCAATAGCAAGGTTGTATTTCTTACATAGATAGGAACTAATGATGTATTTTAGGCTTGACCGACCCTAAGGCGACATGTCCTAAGTTAAGTCATGAACTCCGAAATAATGGGTTACACTCACAAAGTTATGATTAAGCTTTTGCAGTGGATAATCATAACTTGACCAAACTAAGTGGTACTTTAATGTTTAAAAGAGAAAATAAAGAGTTATTTTAACTTTATAACAATAAAGATAAGAATGTCTTATAAATTCTCTAAAATTAATTTGACCGACCCTAAGGCGGCACTTTAATTGTTAGAAAATTTTATAGTGGAAATTAATATTTATTTTATGTGTTTTAATTGTGCTCATGCATCACGTTTAATTTATGAAAACTTTGATATTTATTTTTCTAAATAAAATAATAATATTTGTATTTTTTATTTTATTCAGAATATGTCTATCTCTGGAAATCCCATCACCGCTTTGATTGCACAAGAAAAATTAACCGGTGATAACTTCATAAAATGGAAATCAAATATGAATCTGTTGTTGGTTAGCGAAAACTACAAGTTTATCCTAAATGAGGAATGTCCTGAAGAACCTGGCGTCAATGCCCCAAAACATGTTCGGGACAAATTTGATGCATGGATTCAATCCAATAACAAAGCTAAGTGCTATATGCTTGTAAGCATGAGTGATGTCTTACGAACAAAGCATGAATCCATGGAAACTGCTTTTGAGATATTAGAATCTCTTAAGGAAATGTTTGGGCGTCCATCTGATCAAAGCCATCATGAGGCTACTAGAACCTACATGAATGCAAGATAAAGAAAGGTCAATCTGTGCGTGAGCATGTTTTGAACATGATCAGTGTACTTCATGAAGCTGAGACGCATGGAGCAGTCATGGATGAAAAGACACAAGTAAGCATTATACTTGAGTCTTTAACTCTTGCTTTTCTACATTTACAACAAATTATGTCATGAACAAATTGGATTTTAACATGGCACAATTGCTGAATGAATTACAAACTTTTGAGTCTTTGAATAAGACCATCTCAAGTCAGGCTGAAGCAAATGTTGCTGAAGCAAAACCATGTTCTTCTAAGAAGAAAATAAAAGGCAATAACAATGACAGCAAACCTAAAAAGGACAATCCAAAAAAGGCAAAGAAGTCATCCAAGGCACCCGAGAACAAAAAGAACAATGACCCCAAACAAAAGGCACCCAAAGGAAAGTGTTTCCATTGTAATGTTGATGGTCATTGGAAGAGAAACTGTCCAAAGTATCTCGCCGAGCTAAAAGAGAAAAAGAAAGGTAAATCAGATTTACTTGTACTCGAAGCTTGTGTGATGGAACAAGATAAATTATCATGGATAGTTGATTATGGTTCCACTAACCATGTTTGTTCTTGCTTGCAGATGCTTGAGTCCACAAAGCAGTTGGAGCAAGGAGAGATGACTATGAGAGTGGGAAGTGGAGCGCTTGTTTCAGCTAAAGCATGTGGAACAGTCCGTTTGAATTTTAAGAACAATTTTCTAGTTTTGAATAATGTGCTATTTATTCCTGAAATTACTAGAAACATTATTTCTTTATCTTTGTTACATGAACAAAAATTTGGCATTTCTTTTAATAATAATATGATTTTTATTTCAAGGAATGGGAACAATATTTTTCATGCAAAACAAAAGGACGGACTGTACATGCTTAATCCAATAGAAAAATCGCCCAATAATTCTGAATTGTTTAAAGTAGCTGTTCCACAAAGTAACAAAAGACAAAAGGTTTCTAAAGAAAATGACACGTATCTATGGCACTTAAGATTAGGTCATATTAGTCTAGATAGGATAAACCGGTTAACTAAAGATGGATCTCTAAGGGAACTAACAGTTGGAACCCTACTAGTTTGTGAATCCTGTTTAGAAGGAAAATTGACTAAACGACCTTTCACTTCGAAGGGAACTAGAGCCAAAGAACCACTAGAGCTAATACATAGTGATGTATGTGGTCCAATTAACATTCAAGCTTGAGGTGGTTATGAATATTTTGTCACATTTACTGATGACTATTCTAGATACGGTCATGTTTACCTAATGCTTAAGAAGTCAGAAACTTTTGATAGGTTTAAAGACTTCAAAGCTTTAGCTGAGAAGCAATTAGGTAAATCTTTAAAAACACTCCGATCTGATCGTGGTGGTGAATATTTGGATTCTGAATTCAAAGATTTCTTGCTGGAGCATGGAATTCTATCCTAACTCACAGCACCTGGAACGCCACAACAAAACAGAGTTTCAGAGAGAAGAAACCGGACCCTGTTGGACATGGTCAGGTCTATGTTAAGCTACTCTTCACTTCCCTTATCGTTTTGGGGATATGCACTTCAAACGGCTAACTACATTTTGGATGTAGTTTCGTCCAAAGTTGTGACAAAGACACCTCTGGAACTATGGAATGGAAGTAAACCTAGTGTACGACATTTCCGTATTTGGGGTTGTCCAGCTCATGTGCTAAGACCTAAATCTGGAAAACTGGATTCTAGGTCTGAAGTGTGTATATTTGTGGGCTATGCTCCAGAAACAAGAGGTGGATATTTCTATAGCCCAAGTGATCAAAAGGTATTTGTTTCGACAAATACAACCTTTTTAGAACACGACTATATGAATGATTTTAAACCTCGGAGCAAAGTAGTTTTAGAGGAACTAATGACAGATAAAATTTCATCTCCATCTTCTTCATCAGTTAATGATAAAACAACCGAAGAAACCACAATTCCTGAAAAGGAAAAACTAGTGCAACGTCGTAGTGGGAGGATTGTGAGACAACCTATTCGCTATGAACATGAGGCACACGTTCTTGTATCAGATACTGAAAAGGACGATCCATTGACTTTTAAAGAAGCAATGGAAGACCCTGATGTTGATAAGTGGCAAGATGCCATGAATCAAGAAATGGAATCAATGTATTCCAATTCAGTCTGGGAACTTGTAGATCTGCCTGACAATGTTAATGCCATTGGATGCAAATGGATCTACAAGAAGAAAAGGGGTGCAGATGGAAAGGTAGATACCTATAAAGCAAGGCTTGTGGCCAAAGGCTACACACAAAGAGAGGGTGTAGACTATGAAGAAACATTTTCTCATGTGGCCATGCTTAAATCCATTCGCATACTTTTATCCATAGCTGCCATCTATGATTATGAGATATGGAAAATGGACGTCAAGATAGCCTTTCTGAATGGCCACCTTGATGAAACCATTTATATGGAACAACCAGAAGGGTTTATAAAGAAGGATCAAGATCAAAAGGTATGCAACTTGTTGAAATCCATATATGGATTGAAACAAGCATTAAGATGTTGGAACTTAACATTTGATGAAACTATTAAAACATATGGTTTCGAAAAAAATGTTGACGAAGCATGTGTTTATAAATACATCAAAGGAAAGATTGTGGTTTTCTTAGTTCTTTATGTTGATGATATCCTACTCATTGGGAATGATGTAGAGACATTATCAAATGTAAAGAAATGGTTGGCTGAAAAATTGCAAATGAAAGATTTGGGAGAAGCGAGCTATGTTCTAGGCATTAAAATTCTAAGAGATAGAAAGAACAAGCTCCTAGCACTTTCACAAGCAAATTATATTGATAAAGTGCTTGAAAGATTCTCTATGGAGAATTCCAAAAAGGGTCAATTGCCAACCAGACATGGAATTACTCTCTGCAAAGATCAGTGTCCAAAGACACCACAAGAGAAAGAGGACATGAGAAAGTATCCCTATGCATCAGCTGTAGGGAGCCTAATGTATGCAATGTTATGTACTAGACCTGACATATGTTATGCAGTAGGGATTGTCAGTCGTTATCAATCAAATCCAGGTTTGGAACACTGGATTGCGGTGAAACATATTCTCAAGTATCTCAGGAGAATGAGAGACTATATGCTAGTATATTTGGGTAGTGACCTCGAACCTACTGGATACACTGACTCAGATTTTCAATCTGACAAGGATAGTAGAAAGTCTACTTCTGGGTCAGTATTCACTCTTGGTGGTGGAGCAGTTGTCTGGAGAAGCATTAAGCAATCCAATATAGCTGATTCAACCATGGAAGCTGAATACATAGCAGCTTGTGAAGCAGCTAAGGAAGCAATTTGGCTGAAAAAGTTCTACACAGATTTGGAAGTAGTTCCAGAAGTGGAGAAACCACTTGTTCTTTACTGTGACAACAGTGGAGCAGTGGCCAATTCTAAAGAACCAAAAAGCCACAAGAGGGGAAAGCATATAGAGTGCAAATACCACTTAGTCAGAGAAATCGTACATAGAGGAGATGTGACCATTCTGAAAATCGCATCAGAACACAACCTGGCGGACCCGTTCACAAAGACGCTTCTAGCAAAGCAATTCGAGGGTCATGTACGTAATATGGGATTGAGAGAAATGCCTCACTTGTTTTAAGTAAAAGTGGGAGATTGTTAGGAGTGTGCCCTAAAAGCATGTAAAGACATTTGTTTTTCTGTGAATAAATAAATACAATGATTTATTATTATTGTTATATTTAGATTGTTAAATTATTGTTTGAATAATTTGTAAATATCAGAAAAGTTCCATATTCATTATCGAGGATGTGATCTTGTATTAGTACGAGAGAATTAAAATCGCATGAATGAATAAAAATAGTCAACAACAACAAATTAAAGTTATGGAATTCTTTAATTGGAGTTGTAAGTACGGTTTACTGAGTATCATAATGATACAAATAATCTAGATTCAGATTATTGACGTGGAAAGACATCTCGGTAAATATGCTTTATATAATATGATTATATATGACATGGTCTGATATGAATTAAAATCTTTATCCAAAAACCATTTAACAATAAAGACTTGTAATTCATATCATAACTGATGATCATTTATAGATCAACCTAAATCCTGAGTGTTCACGAACTCCTGTTCATGTTTATTAAATCTTTTGATTCATTCGTTAAGGTCTCTTCAAAGAATGAGGCTAATGACTTTTGTTTTGGAGATTTAATATCATGGATAGCTGGGAACATGTATCAACAATACAGAATCTAATCTTTCCTAACAGATCGTATATTAGTTCCCTTAAGGGTTAATTCTGGAATTGAATGATTTTGAGCTCAAATCTATAATTAGATTATAGATTAATTATTCACTAGTGAATTAATTGTACTTAAGGAATAAAAAGTAAATTAGAAAGGTAAAATGGTAATTCTTCCATTCTAATTTATGAACTAATTAATTAGAGGGTTGAACTATTGTAAGATGGTTATATCAATGGACGATTTAAGAAAAGATTTCTGTAAAATTATATCTATAACATAAAGAGTGCAATTATGAATTTATTGTGGAGTAATATCAGAATTAATAAATTAACTATTATAATTAAAGAGTTTAATTATTTAGTTTATTTATTGGAGCTTAATGTTATAGGTCCATGGCCCCCGAAATGGCTCAAACAATCACTGACAAATGTAAATACAAAAATGGGCAAAAAAGACTTATGTGATAAGTAAAATATTTTTCTATGTATCAAACATAATTATTGTATAATTATGTGTAATTAATTAATTAATTATTTGATTTATCAAAAATATAATTAATTTTGAATTAATTTATTTTTGAGATTTTTAGTATTTAAATAATAATAAAAATTAGGAAAAATCACATGCCATCACTGGCATGTGGTACACGTGTAGCACAGTGCACAGTCACTGTGCTACACGCATAAGAGACTGTGATCAGTTTCTAGGTTCCACAATTTTAGCTATTTAAATATTAAATAAATAATGAGATATTGTAATTTGATTAAAATATTATTATTTAAACAAAAATATGATAACTGATTAGTTATTTTCAAATTGTTTAAAATAACTAAGATTTTATTTTAATATATTGGATATATTAAATATAGGATATCAGTTTTTCAGAAAGTAACTTTTTAGGGATAGAAAAATATCTATAAATTTATCTCAGAGAAAGAGAACAGAGACACAAAAACAAAAGTCACTGTTCTTCACAAAACCTAGGTCCAAACTTGATCAGATCTCATGTGTTGAGAACATCTGATAAATAGTTTTTTGCCTATTGTTTGTATAGCGAGCCCACACTCGTTCTTTGTGTGCTGAGAACATTTTGGAAAATCTTGGTGTGAGATCTCAAGGATTTAGCCATACAAAAAGATAGCAGAAAAGAAGGACCTGAGGTAATTTTTCTATTCATGTCTTTAATTCAATATATAGATATGCATGTGAAGAAGTAGATCTAGAAATCTTATGGGATTAAACTAACAATTTGATTGTTGTTCTGCTGCGCATAATCTCTGATTTGATCAATAAAAACCAATACATGGGTGCTCTATGGTGCAGGTACGGGCAAAGGAAATGCGGACCAAGCATGAGTTGGATGGCATGGAGCGACGCGTACATGTTTGGCCTATCTGGCTGCCACGACTGGGGATTGTGTGAGGGACTTGTTATAAACATTTGGTTTTGTCGCTTAGGTCGACTGTACTCTAACTGCTAAGTTCCAAATATATTTTGAAACAGTATTTTGGGATCCCAATGTATCACTTTTATAACTTTAATGGATGTCCAAACCTTTTATACTTAATTTTCATTTAATGAGTCTTTACTCGATTTAATCACACTTTTCAGTCTAAAACATCAATTAGCGAGCTATTGACATATTTTAAAATCATAAGATAATGACTCTAAGATGGTAGAGTAATACAATCATGAGTGTCCTATAATAATACTCTGTCTTATAATGAGAAACCATTATTCATTTTCTTGCGATGAAGAATTTGAAGTTTGAATCATCAGTAAATTGATAAATAAATTAAAAATATAATTTACATTTATTTATATAAATATATTAATTAATTTTCTTCAATTCTAAAAACAATCAAAGTTAAGTCAAATCTTTTATTAAAATATATTATTTTCCATGAGTAAATTTAATACTAAAATATTTCCATGCAACTTGTCCCACAAAAAATTGATTGAACATGTCTCGGTAATGTTATTTATAACCTAATTGAATGATATATCATTCATTTAAATATATATGGAAGACTTCTCAATAGTTATTACTCATATATGAGTACTAACAATTATAATAATGTGGCAACATAGTGACTTGGTATAGCAAGTCACCAATACATAAATATTTTTTTTCTACATTAATTTCGAATTTAGTTAAATTTTTATCATAATTAATGTTGTTTCCAACTAATGAAAGACATTAGTTTTATTTAGAAATTGACATATATTTGAAAAATAAAAAATTTATAATATTATATTTTCATAATAAATACACATTTTTCATCAGGTAACCCTTCCAAAAATTTTCATAATATTTTCATTAAAAATATTAATTAACAACTATAAATATGGACCATTAATCTCAATCTAATGGTTAATGTTAAAGTAACCATTAAGAGTGCATATATATATATATATATATATATATTTTCTATATAAAAAGTGTATATTTAATCATTTTTTTTAACTTTAATAGAATACTACAAATATTTAATAGAATATATATTTAAAACTAATTACAAATAAATATTTATTAATTATATTAATATAAATTCAAAAATTATAATATATCATTATTATAATAATATTTAATACAAAATGTATATTAATATAAACTTAAATGTTATAATATATCATTATTATAATAATATTTAATACAAAATGTATATTAATATAAACTTAAATGTTATAATATATCATTATTATAAAATATATAATACAAAACTAAGTATTTAATAATTATATTATTATAAATTTAAATGTTATAAATTATTATTATTATTATAATATATAATTCTATTTTTATAACATTTTGATAGAATAAATATTTAGTAATTATATTAATATAAATTTTAATATTATAAAATATTATTATTATAATAATATTTAATATACGACTATATTAAATAATTATATTAGTATAAATTTAAATATTATAAAATATAATTATTATAATAATATATAATACATAATATTAATTTTTCTTAAATTTTTTTATCATTTATATTAAAATAAAAAACATGTTATTTCTTTTTACTTAATCTAACTTATATAGATATATTTTCATATTAAATAACAAACATTATAAATACATTATATATATGTGTCATGTGTGTATAAATAGTTTGACTATAAAACTATATAAGAAATTAGAATAATATTTATCTTTTATAATGAATTAACAAGTTTTTTCTCCAATCATTAAGGGGTAATTTGAATAATATCATGAATGTTTTGTACCTTAATTATGATAGTTTGTGATCTAAAATGTTATCATATTATTATTTTTTTGAAGAAAAAACCATGAGCAATGTTTTGGTGTGATTTTTCTTTTAATATGTTTATGTCATTATTTTATATATAATATTATTTAAAATTTACAGGACAATCATAAAAACTTAATAAAATAATTAATAAATTTTCTAAATAAAACTAAACATAAGTACATTGCACGTTACTTATGCCTAATATATTATTATAAAAGAGTAATTTTCATTTGGTTATTTATTTTTTTATTTTGAAAAGATTTTATTTATTTTTTTGGATGTCCATGTAAACAAAATAAATAAGCATATGAAGTATTCATGCATGCTAAACTCATTCACGTATAGCGATGCTATATGGAAGAAGACATTCGAAAATTTCGATGTATTCACCAATTCAATATATGATAAAATAAAGTTTATTAAACACCTGACATCTGAGACTTGTTTGGCTAAGCATCCATTTTTGTTCTTAGCTTTCCAATAAGCTCTTTTTTTTTTTTTTAAGAAAAAACCCCAAGACTCACCAGCCAAGCAAAGAGCTTGAAGAGAAGGTGAGGGGGAGACTGATTGAATTAATTCTTCTCATATAAAATGAGATCATGGATACAAGAAGGGTAACCAGGCCACCAAACCTTACTAATAACTTCTGACAAGACATATTTAGCTAAGGAATGGGCAACAATATTAAAGGATCTAGCACAGAAAGAAAGACTAGTAGAGTGAAAAACTGAAAAACTGAGTCTAAAATCTGCTAAGACTAACCCCAGAGAAGAAGCCAAAGGAACCTGGTTATTAAACTTCAAAACCACATTCAAACAATCAGATTCAAACCACACATTTTGGAAACCCAATAAGCGGCATTGGTTGGCAGCATATTTTAAAGCTAGAGCTTCCGCTATTTCAGGAGTGAAAGTACCCATAATGTGCCAAACAGCAGAAACTATTACATCACTAGTGGAGTCACGAGCCACCATACCCAACCCACATCTTCCATTAGGGGCATCAAAAGCAGCATCGACATTGATCTTAACAATCCCCCTAGTGGACGGCACCTATGCCGACCTAGAAGAGCCCGTGAGCGTGGATGACGAGTTCCCCAACGTGAGAGAATTATCAGGAGGCTTATCTACTCTCTGATAGTTGGCAAGGAAGTCACGACCCCAAGAAACAACAATGTCTGAGTCAATCATTTTATCATAATGCACCTTTTTGTTTCTCCTAAACCAAATTCTCCACAAAATTACCAAAATCAGCTCTAAGGAAGCAATTGGCAAGGGGTCCAGAAACTGATGAATAAAATCATAGAAATCGTGACAAACAGCAAGAGGATCTCCCAAAGAGATATCACTAAGATTACGACAGACAGCAAGGGAAGAGCAACCCCATAAGGCATGATGGGTAGTTTCTAACTGAGAATCACAAATAGGACAAACCTCGTCTGTCAATAAACCGTGCTTGGTGAGGTTGCATTTGATAGTAATCCAATTAGAAGAGATCTGCCAAGCGAACATCTTAACCTTCGGAGGAAGATTGAGAGACCAAATTTTTTTCCACCACCCTGAAAACCCGACTGAGGAAGATGCACGACCTGCGCCCAGGTTGCGAATAGCAAGCCAGTAACCACTTTTGACAGAATAAAGACCAGAAGTTTCATAACCCCAGATTAGTCTATCCTGAGTCGGAGAAGATGGCCAAGGAATAGAAAGGCTTGCCGCAGCCTCATCAGGGGTAAAAGACCACGAATGAGCTCCAAATCCCAATCCCCCGAGTCAGATATGAGTTGAGAAACCGTACTTCCTTCACCTAAAAGGTTAGGAGACAGAACCAAGAAGTGTGACGGCATTGGAACCCACCCATCTTCATACACTTTGATATCCGTACCGTTTCCAACTCTCCAAATAGATACAGCATCAAACAACTCCTTTCCCCATAAAATGTTTTTCCAGACAAAAGAACCATTCTTAGATTTAACCATAGAACCAAAGGGCTTTTTCCTGTGATACAAGCCTTTCAGAACGTTAGCTGCTAGGGAACTCGGGTCATCATTGAGCCTCCACGCTTGTTTAGCTAGCATAGCTTGGTTAAAAAGGTGTAGATCCCGAAAGCCCATACCACCATCTTCTTTATGCCAGCAAAGTCGCTCCCAAGTACACCAGTGCATCTTTTGTTTGGTGTCATCACCACCCCACCAGAATCTGGCACACATACCATGGATGCTATTCACGAAGGACATAGGAAGTTTGAAAAGCGACATCGTATAAGTAGGAATAGACTGAATAACAGCTTTAATGAGAACCTCACGACCCGCCATAGAGAAAGATTTCGCCTTCCAACCATTAAGTTTTTTCCAAATACGATCACGCACAGAATTAAACATCCCCGATTTGGTATGACCAGCGAAGCAAGGAAGACCCAGATATTTTTCATGACAATCCACACCTACTACCCCCAGCGCCGCTATCATATTATTCTTGTCAATGGTTTCAATGTTCGGACTAAAACAAACAGCTGATTTTTCAAAATTGACCCTTTGTCCAGAAGCCGAATCATACCAAGACAAAAGCAGCTTGAATCTCTCACACTCCAAAACTGACGCTTGCAGAAAGAAAATAGAATCGTCCGCAAACAGCAAGTGAGATATCTTCGGCCCCGAGATACCACAAGGAAAACCGTGGAGTAAGTTATTAACACAATCTTGTTTAACCAAAGCAGTCAAGCCTTCTGCACACAATAGAAAAAGGTACGGAGACATTGGGTCACCTTGTCTGAGACCCCTCTCAGGCCGAAAAGAACCAAACACACCACCATTCACAAGAACAGAGTACTCCACCGAAGAGATACAATCAAGAACCTTCCTGATCCAATCAACATGAAACCCCAGTTTCTCCATAATCTTTCCAAGGAAGGACCACTCCACTCGATCATATGCTTTGGACATATCCAACTTAATGGCACAATACCCAGGAGCACCAACTTTTCTCTTTTTTTTTTTAATGCATTGATGCACTCAAATCCAATAAGAGCATAATCAGTAATCAGACGACCAGAGAGAAAAGCACTTTGTTCTTCCGAAATCACACTAGACAAAACCTCACGCATCCTATTAGTCATTGTTTTAGTGATGATCTTATAAATGACATTGCAAAGGCTAATAGGACGAAAATCAACAGGCTTACTAGGAGAGTCAACCTTGGGAATAAGACAAATGAGAGTCTTGTTAATACCTTTTAGAGTAGAATTACCATTCAAAAAGGAGAGAGCAGCCGCAATCACATCCGGGCCAACAGTTTCCCAGTTCTTCTGATAAAAGCAAGCTGTCATACCATCACAACCTGGGCTTTTAGAAGGGTCCATTTGGAAGAGGGCTTTCCTCACATCTTCCCCAACAAAAGGACGGGTGAGCTGACTATTCAAAGTAGCCGAAATCTTAAGTGTAACCGCATTCAAGACCCGAGTAAGAGCCTCGCGAGAAGGCTTGGTAGAAATAAAAAGATCAGAAAAATACTAAACAAACACTGCCCCCAAATCATCCAGAGAGGAAACAAGAACACCATCTTTATTGAGGATCGAAGCAATCCCATTTTTCTTCTTCCTACCCGAGGCACATTTATGAAAATAGGAAGTGTTTTTATCGCCAAGCTTCAGCCAGCTCACCTTAGCACGAGATGCCCAGTACTTTTCTTCCTTTTCATGAAGAACATCCAGTTCTTTTTCAAGTTTCTGAAGTTCCACTGTAATGACCCACTAATCTAGACTAATTGGACCATTATCGAAACTATACATAAAACTTACATTTTTACGAAAATACCATAATTTATTGAGTAACTTGAAAATAAGAGTTATTTACAAAGAAACAGAATACTAAGAAGGATTTTGGGATCCCATTGTCTTTAAAACAAAATAAGATTTAAAATAAAAGACATTACATAATAATGCGGAAAATACATGTAAAACCAAAAAAAACATAAAAGGAGACTACATCCTCGAATCGATAACGCTCGGCCCCTTGACTCCATTCATCATCGATACACATTCTCCAAGCGTCACGAATCTTTCCGCCTCTAAACTTATTTTCCTGCACATAAACAGAAAGGAGTGAGCCTAATGCCCAGTAAGGAAAATCTAACACAAAGTCACATACATAATTTCATAAGAAAACATAAAGACTTAACATAATACATATAACATACACTTATTATAATGGCCATTATTACTTGGGGTCCCATAGACTAAACAAGCATATGCCCATGGGGTTAATGGGGTCCTACTAGCTAAGTAGGTCATATGCCCATAACCCATTTGGGGTCTTGTTAGTCATATGGGTCATATGCCCAAGCCTACATACACATATACATATCATAACACTTTTAATAACATAAACATATAGATAACATAAGCACATAACATATTAATTCTAGCCTATTTTCCTTACCAAAGTTACCGGGACAAAATGGACTGAGTTAGGACTTTTGGAACACTCCTAAAACCACAATGAACAAGGGTGAGTCTAAAGAAAGGAGATGAAATGAAAGTGAATAGGAAGACTAAACCATTAAACGAAAATATGCTTACCACCACTTAAGTGCTTAAGAACTTGGATTCCCTAACCAAAAATAAGAATAAGGTTAGGGGACTGAGTAGAAGGTTTTGAGAAAAGAAATAACATAGAATACAGAAAGGACTAGAGTTTTGGGTTTACCTCAAAGATTGCAAGATCAATCTAACATCCACCGAAATACTATAGCACTCACTTACTTCCCAAGTGTTTGATAAGCTTATGATGTTTAAGCTTATAGTTTTTCCCCAAACCAAGTGTTTACACTCTCTCACTCACTTAACACTAGCAGCCTCTGAACTTAGAGCAAATGGTGAATAATGGCTGGGTACTAGGTCCTATTTATAGAGTTTGGGAATGAAAATATCTTGATTTTACTTGAATAAAAATAATGGCTTTTTAGGTGAAAATCATTTGAATAATCGTTCAGCAGAGGCTGAAGACTCGTTCAGAAGATGCTGGACTGTTGAAGGAGTTTGAATGGCTGAAGGGAAAAGAATTCAAATGTATTTGAATTCATGCTGGTGGAGGCGATATATCGCCCCCTATAGGCGATATATCGCCTGGACCTTTGTTCCCGAGGCGACCGTGCATCGATTCGTGTTTTCCGTATCTACGTGCTGCGACATATCGCCCCCTATAGCTGCGATATATCGGCATACGCAGAATATTTAAACACGAATTTACACATTTTTAGCTAAGTTTGAATGGATTAAACAGCCTTGACTAAGCCCTCAACGTGCTCAAAGCTGCTGACTGACCCTATACATTCAAACTTTTACCCTTATTTAATTTAATCCTCAAAAATACTTAATCCTTAATTACCATTCAAAACATGTGCTTAAAATCCTATTGGTTGATGTCTAAACCTTATAATATAATAATATAATCCTTAATATCAGACACATTAATCAAACCTTAGGTTATACTTAATATTCTTAAACTATAGGTTAAACTTAGAAAATCTATAAGTACTACTATGAGTGTCCAAATAACTCTCGGTCTGAACCAAAAATCCAAAGTAACAATGATAACACTAAACATACTATAATACTACTAAACAATTAGCTAAGTAAAGTTCTTGGACTCTACAATTCTCCCCTACTAAAAAGAATTTCGTCCTCGAAATTTACTTACCAAATAACTCCGGATACCGGCTCTGCATGTCCTCTTCCAACTCCCACGTTGCCTCGCGTTCAGAACTATTGCTCCATAGGACTTTAACTATAGGAAAGCTCTTGGACCGTAACTGCTTCATCCCCCTATCTAGGATGCTAACCGGTCGTTCCTCGTAACTTAAGTCTTTCTGGAGTGCTATGGTATCGTACTTGAGGACGTGAGATGGGTCTGACACATACTTGCGTAACATCGAGATGTGGAAGACGTTGTGACTATCGGCTAGTGCTGGCGGTAGGGCTAGTCTATACGCAACTGGTCCCACTTTGTCCAATATCTCAAAAGGACCTAAGAATCGGGGACTGAGCTTGCCTTTCTTCCCGAACCGCTTGACACCCTTCATAGGAGATATCTTCAGGAAGACTTGATCTCCAACTTGGAACTCCACATCGCGTCTCTTGGTATCTGCATAGCTTTTCTGTCGGCTTTGAGCAGCAAGCATACGCTGTCTAATAAGCGTTACTGCTTCTTGAGCTTGCCTAACAGCTTCGGGCCCTAGAAGCTGCCTTTCTCCTACCTCGTCCCAGTGCAACGGTGATCGGCACCTTCTTCCATATAGCAACTCATAAGGTGCCATCTCGATCGTCGACTGGTAGCTATTGTTGTACGAGAACTCGATCAGCGGTAAGTACTTGTTCCACGATCCTCCGAAGTCAAGTACACATGCGCGTAGCATATCCTCTAAAATCTGAATCGTACGCTCTGACTGCCCATCTGTCTGAGGATGGAAAGCTGTACTAAGACTTAACTTAGTACCCATGGCTTGCTGTAAGCTTCTCCAAAATCTTGACGTAAACACTGATCCTCTATCTGATACTATCGTCTTGGGGATTCCATGCAATCGTACAATCTCTTGGATGTAGATGTCTGCATATTGGTCTGCCGTATAAGAAGTCTTAACAGGCAGAAAATGAGCCGACTTGGTTAGTCTATCTATGACTATCCAAGCAGAATCATGCTGCTTATTTGTCTTTGGCAGACCCGTCACGAAGTCCATGGCTATATCGTCCCACTTCCACTCCGGTATGCTAAGCGGTTGCAATAATCCTGCAGGCCGTTGATGCTCCGCCTTCACTTGCTGGCATACCAGACACTTAGATACATATTCCGCTATGTCCTTCTTCATCCCTGGCCACCAATAGACTGCCTTGATGTCATGAGTCATCTTGGTAGACCCTGGATGAACCGAGTATGGGGTGCTGTGCGCTTCTTCTAGGATCGTCTTCTTAATACTTTGATCGCCTGGCACGCATACCCGATCCTTATATCTCAATAAACCTTGACTGGATATTGAGAAATCTGTAGTCTTGCCTTCTCTGACTGCATCCATGTGCGTTGCTAGTGAATCATCATGTCTCTGACCATTCCGTATGTCTTCTAGCAGATTCGATTGGATAGACAAGTTAGCCAGCTTGCCTACAACCACTTCTATTCCGGCACTGATAAGCTCCTGCTGTAGTGGCTTTTCTATTCCGGATAAGGCTGCTAAGTTCCCATAACTTTTTCGGCTAAGTGCATCGGCAACTACGTTTGCCTTCCCCGGGTGGTATAGGATTTCGCAGTCGTAATCCTTTACTAATTCCAACCACCTGCGCTGCCTCATGTTGAGCTCCTTCTGCGTAAAGAAGTATTTTAAACTTTTGTGGTCCGTATAAATCTCGCACCGTTCTCCGTAGAGATAATGGCGCCAGATTTTTAACGCAAAGACCACCGCTGCCAACTCCATATCGTGAGTTGGATAGCGTTGTTCATACTCCTTTAACTGACGTGACGCGTAGGCTATCACCTTGTCATTTTGCATCAGTACGCATCCCAATCCTAACTTTGATGCATCACAGTAGACAACGAACTTGTTGTTGGGTGTTGGGACACTAAGTACTGGTGTTGAGCAAAGCTTATCCTTAAGCAACTGGAAGCTTTCCTCACACTTATCATTCCAGTTAAACTTTTGTTGCTTCCGGGTCAGGTTGGTGAGTGGAGTGGCTATTTTAGAAAAGCCCTCTACAAACTTTCTATAGTAACCTGCTAGCCCTAAGAAGCTTCTTACTTCCGACGCGTTCTTTGGTCTAGGCCAATCTTTCACGGCCTCTACCTTCGATGGATCTACTGCAACTCCGTCTTTCGATATGATGTGCCCGAGGAACGCCACTTGTGAGAGCCAAAACTCGCATTTCTTGAACTTCGCGTAGAGTTGGTGCTCCTTCAATCGCGTCAAAATTATCCTCAAGTGTTCCTCGTGCTCCACTTCATCCTTGGAGTAAATTAAAATGTCGTCGATGAACACAACGACGAATTTATCCAAGTAGTCCTTGAAGACCCTATTCATTAAGTCCATAAACGCGGCTGGCGCGTTAGTAAGACCAAAAGACATAACCAAGAACTCGTAATGTCCATAACGAGTCCTAAAGGCTGTCTTAGGAATATCTTCCCCCTTTACCTTGAGCTGATGATACCCGGACCGTAAATCGATCTTAGAGAATACAGTCGCGCCTCGGAGTTGATCAAACAAATCATCAATCCGAGGTAGCGGGTATTTGTTCTTAATCGTTACTTTATTCAGCTCACGGTAGTCTATGCACATGCGCATACTTCCGTCCTTCTTTTTCACGAATAGTACCGGAGCTCCCCATGGTGAATGGCTTGGCCTAATGAAACCCAAGTCTAGGAGTTCTTGTAGCTGCGTCTTTAACTCCTTGAGTTCCGTAGGTGCCATCCGGTATGGTGCCTTAGAGATAGGCTCGGTGCCCGGTACTAATTCTATCGTGAAGTCTATTTCTCTAGTTGGCGGCAATCCTGGCAAGTCATCGGGGAAAACTTCTGGAAATTCTTGTATGACTCGAACATCTCCAACTTTGAGTGATGTCTCCTTCTCCACATTCGTGATGTTGGCTAAGAATGCTTGACATCCTTTCTCCATCATTCTCTGAGCTTTGAGAGATGATACTAACGGTGTGCGTAGTCCTGAAGCTTGTCCCATGAAGCACAGTTTCTGGCCGTCAGGAGTATCGAATGTCACCTTCTTGCGTCTGCAGTCGATCGTTGCGCCATGCCGTGCTAGCCAATCCATGCCTAGTATGACGTCGAAGTCTTTGATCACCAGCTCTATCAGGTCTCCTTCTAGTTCCTTGTCCTCAATCTTGATTGGTACGCCTCGTACAATTCGTGATGATAGAACTACTTTGCCCGAAGGCAACTCGGTTGCAAACCTAGTTCTAAATCTTTCACTAGGTTTGTCTAGTTTATCTATCATTCCTAACGAAATATACGAATGGGTGGCTCCCGAATCAAATAATACATGACATAATTTATTAAGGATGGAAACCTGACCTGTGACCACCTTGTTGCTAGCATCCGCCTCTCCTTGGGTTAAGGCAAAAACCCGAGCAGGAACCATCTTTTCGTCCTTCTTTCCTTCCGGCTTTTGCTGAGGACAGTCTCTTTTACGATGCCCTTCTTGACCACAGTTGAAACACTCCTTGGTGTTGGCACGGCATTCTCCGGGGTGCTTCTTCTGACATTTGGCACATGGCGGGTATTCCACGTAGCCCGACCTATTTCCCCCATTACTTGGTCGTGCCCTTTTATTGTTGTCGGCTTGCTTGTTGTCAGGATGCCTTCTCTTCTGTCCGTTACCGTTGTTGTTGGACTGACTGTTGCTGGACTGATTGTTGTTCCGACTGGCCTGAGGTTGGCTCTGCTGCCTAGGTTCCGGCTTGCTGGCTTCTTCTTTGCTCACGTTGGCTTGCAACCTTTCTACTTCAATTGCCGTCTCAAGAACGTCGGCATATGAAGTGTTTCCCGGGTTTGCTAGTTTAACCCCCATCTCGATCTTCGGGCGAAGTCCTCTAACAAACTTGTTCACCCTTAGATAGTCGGTTGAAACCAACTCTGCTGCGAACTTCGCTAAGCGATCGAACTGACGAGCATATTCCGCCACTGTTAAATTCCCTTGCTTTAGATTGGTGAACTCCTCAACTCTCGTAGCAAGCACTGCTGAATTGTAGTACTTCTTGTGGAAGAGCTCCACAAATCGGGTCCACGTCATGGTGGCAGCATCGTGGGATTGCTGGACCAAGTCCCACCATATCCTGGCATCTTTCTTGAGCAAAGATGAGACGCAGGATATGCGGTCTGCATTACTAAGGTTCATGTGGACTAGGATCGGCTCCACATTCCTTAGCCATTCTTCTGCTTCAAAGGGGTCTGTAGTCCCTTCGAAGTTCGGAGCGTGCTGCTTGCGGAACCTCTCGTACACTGGCTCCATGTGCTGAACAGGATAAGGAGCATAGTTCGTCATAGGCCATCCCCCATACGGACCAACTTGTTGGGGTGCTGGGGCCATTGGCTGTGGCTGCGGCTGCGGCTGTGGCGGAGGCTGAGGCTGAGATTGAGCCTGTTGGCGTTGTTGCTGCAGAAGTTCCTCGACTTGCTGTCGTAGTCTGGCAATCTCTGCAGTGTTGTCAGCTGGCTGTGCCGGTGCGTTGCGGCGAGCAGTAACACGTACTCTCCTTCGGCGAACGGTAGGGACCGCATTGGTCGCTGGAACATCGTTGGAAGCGTTCCCGTTGGTGCGAGCAGATCTTCGGAGAGACATCGTAGCAGAGTTCTAACAGTTAAAAGAAACATGTTAGAACTTTTTCCTAATAGGCTCTAAGGCAAAAACTTATTCTAAAACAAACATATCTCGGACCTATTTATTATGACTTTTTATGAAAAATTATATAGGTCTTTATTTATTATTAGAGTGGGTTTCTATACTTAGAAAAACAAGTCATATTTATTTTCTAAGTGTGTTTCTAATCATCCTATATGACTTAATTCTCAGGCTCGAAACTTATCTTTGTTCCAAAGTTAACCATATTGAGGGAGGGCTGGGATCAGTAAAATCGTTCCCACTACTAAGGCCCCCTAACTCTCAACAAGGAAACCAGGTTCATTGATTCGTATCCACCCTCACCGAACTCAGTCATTATTCATTTTATTTAGTATTTATTATGATTGTGAAAAAAATTTCAAACTCACACATGATATTCAAATAGCATGTTTATTCATTTGGAAAACAATTTCACTTATTACAATCATAACATAAAAGTAAATAAAACAAATAAAAACTACTAATCTAAAAATCGGGATCTTCTACATCCGATCCGTCATCTAACATATCATCATCTATAGCCTCATAGTCATCATTATCATGAGCATCAAAATGCCCTCTAGGAAGGTTTGTGAGAATCCTATTCTTTTGCTCCTTGGTGAATTGAAATTCAAATTTTGCGGTGAACCTAACTAAGAGGAAATAGTATCTCATTGCTAATGGTGATTCATCCTCATCATTCATTTCTTCCCATATTTCTTCTAAGGCTGCTATTACAGGATGGAAATCTTTAAACAACCTAATCACTAATACATATTGTTCCGTTGATCTTAGCATTATTTGTTTAGCCTCTTGAAGGCCACCTATTGCTTGGTGAAACAAAAGCAACCTTCGAGTAATCCTTTCTAGGGCTCCTACGGTGTTTCTTGGCTCCCTTATTCTTTTTAAGGCCTTAATGGCTCGGATATCTTGGTAGGTTAAAGCTCCATTCATTTTTAACTGAAACATAAACACTAAAGTTGTTAGCTATACACATAGACAAAGTAACTTGTAACTTGTAACTTAAACACTTACTTGGCGGTCCGATTCGGAGCTTTGAGCATGTGTATCGAGGAGAACTTCATGCGAAGGAACCGTTTGCTCTGATACCAACTGTAATGACCCACTAATCTAGACTAATTGGACCATTATCGAAACTATACATAAAACTT
The DNA here is from genome assembly GCF_963169125.1 of Humulus lupulus. NCBI lineage: Eukaryota > Viridiplantae > Streptophyta > Magnoliopsida > Rosales > Cannabaceae > Humulus > Humulus lupulus. The sequence goes on from NC_084794.1 coordinate 126,291,866, forward strand.
ACATTTTTACGAAAATACCATAATTTATTGAGTAACTTGAAAATAAGAGTTATTTACAAAGAAACAGAATACTAAGAAGGATTTTGGGATCCCATTGTCTTTAAAACAAAATAAGATTTAAAATAAAAGACATTACATAATAATGCGGAAAATACATGTAAAACCAAAAAAAACATAAAAGGAGACTACATCCTCGAATCGATAACGCTCGGCCCCTTGACTCCATTCATCATCGATACACATTCTCCAAGCGTCACGAATCTTTCCGCCTCTAAACTTATTTTCCTGCACATAAACAGAAAGGAGTGAGCCTAATGCCCAGTAAGGAAAATCTAACACAAAGTCACATACATAATTTCATAAGAAAACATAAAGACTTAACATAATACATATAACATACACTTATTATAATGGCCATTATTACTTGGGGTCCCATAGACTAAACAAGCATATGCCCATGGGGTTAATGGGGTCCTACTAGCTAAGTAGGTCATATGCCCATAACCCATTTGGGGTCTTGTTAGTCATATGGGTCATATGCCCAAGCCTACATACACATATACATATCATAACACTTTTAATAACATAAACATATAGATAACATAAGCACATAACATATTAATTCTAGCCTATTTTCCTTACCAAAGTTACCGGGACAAAATGGACTGAGTTAGGACTTTTGGAACACTCCTAAAACCACAATGAACAAGGGTGAGTCTAAAGAAAGGAGATGAAATGAAAGAGAATAGGAAGACTAAACCATTAAACGAAAATATGCTTACCACCACTTAAGTGCTTAAGAACTTGGATTCCCTAACCAAAAATAAGAATAAGGTTAGGGGACTGAGTAGAAGGTTTTGAGAAAAGAAATAACATAGAATACAGAAAGGACTAGAGTTTTGGGTTTACCTCAAAGATTGCAAGATCAATCTAACATCCACCGAAATACTATAGCACTCACTTACTTCCCAAGTGTTTGATAAGCTTATGATGTTTAAGCTTATAGTTTTTCCCCAAACCAAGTGTTTACACTCTCTCACTCACTTAACACTAGCAGCCTCTGAACTTAGAGCAAATGGTGAATAATGGCTGGGTACTAGGTCCTATTTATAGAGTTTGGGAATGAAAATATCTTGATTTTACTTGAATAAAAATAATGGCTTTTTAGGTGAAAATCATTTGAATAATCGTTCAGCAGAGGCTGAAGACTCGTTCAGAAGATGCTGGACTGTTGAAGGAGTTTGAATGGCTGAAGGGAAAAGAATTCAAATGTATTTGAATTCATGCTGGTGGAGGCGATATATCGCCCCCTATAGGCGATATATCGCCTGGACCTTTGTTCCCGAGGCGACCGTGCATCGATTCGTGTTTTCCGTATCTACGTGCTGCGACATATCGCCCCCTATAGCTGCGATATATCGGCATACGCAGAATATTTAAACACGAATTTACACATTTTTAGCTAAGTTTGAATGGATTAAACAGCCTTGACTAAGCCCTCAACGTGCTCAAAGCTGCTGACTGACCCTATACATTCAAACTTTTACCCTTATTTAATTTAATCCTCAAAAATACTTAATCCTTAATTACCATTCAAAACATGTGCTTAAAATCCTATTGGTTGATGTCTAAACCTTATAATATAATAATATAATCCTTAATATCAGACACATTAATCAAACCTTAGGTTATACTTAATATTCTTAAACTATAGGTTAAACTTAGAAAATCTATAAGTACTACTATGAGTGTCCAAATAACTCTCGGTCTGAACCAAAAATCCAAAGTAACAATGATAACACTAAACATACTATAATACTACTAAACAATTAGCTAAGTAAAGTTCTTGGACTCTACATCCACACAAGAAACACGGTCAAGGTTAGCATCAAGAATCGCCATATGCTTCAACTTTTGACCAATGGCTTTTTTATGGCGTTGATGTACTTCTTTATTCCACTTTTGTAACTTTTTCCCTACAGCGCCCACACTTTCAACCACTTTCAACAGGGGATCCGCACTCGTAGCTTTCCATTAAGAAGTAATGATGTTTTCGCACTCAAACTCAGAAGCCCAAGCATTTTCATAATGAAATCTAGAACGAAAGAGCAGCTTACTGTCCGCTAAACGACGATTTGTGGCCAAAGCAATAGGCCTATGGTCGGAACCCCGAAAAGTAAGATGAGAAATATGCGAATCTGGGAAATAGTTCATCCAAGCCGAGTTGCAAACAAAACGATCCAACCTTTCTTGGACAAAAGAAGAATCTCGATGTTTATTAACCCAAGTGTATTTAGGGCCCACGAACCCCATATCACTCAGAAAACAATCATCCAAAGCTGTCCTAAAATTATTCATCAAGAATTGAGGCCGAGGGGGACCCCCATCCTTATCATTTTGAACCAAAATCTCATTCCAGTCACCACCACAAACCCAAGGATAAGAATTATTGTAAGCAATGCGACGCAATAAAGTCCAAAAATCATGTCGCAAAGAGGCATCAGGCTGCCCATAAATCCCAGTAAACCTCCAAGGAGTGACCCCTGAAATAGAAACTAAGACATCAATGTGTCCTCTTGAAAAAGAAAGAAGAGTAACATCAATATCCTCCAACCAAAAGAGACAAAGTCCACCACTTCTCCCAACTTTTTCAACTACTAGTTTACCAGTGAAACCCAAACGAACTCGTAAAAACTCCATTTGAGCAACAGTGCCAAGTGTCTCAGAAAGAAATAAAATGTTCGGATTGACTTCCCGAACATTGGCATGGAGTGCTCGGAACGTCCTATCATTGCCCACGCCTTGGACGTTCCACGCCAACACATTCATAATGAGAGGCGGCCCTGCTTCATAGGCACCGCCAAGTCAAGAGAAGTCACCCCGCCATCATTGTTCATCTTGACGGGTGACCCAAGAGAACCAACGCAAGTTTTCGGCTCAACAACCTCCGAACCAACACCATGAACACCCTCCGTCACTTCAGCCAGAGGAACCAGACCCGAGTCAACAGCAACCCGCACCAGCCCAACACCACCACGAGCCCTCCGTTTTGCCATTTTGAAAGAAGAACTAGACGGAGCAAACCCGACAACGCCCATAATTTTTTTCCGTCCCTTCCCCTTCGATGCGTGACTTGAGTCCCTACACTCCTTTGCCTTCCCCTTAATCCTTTGTTTCCCTTTAGGATCAACCCCGTGGTCCTTCGATTCTGGCAGAAGGCGGCGTTTGACACCCAGCACCGGAGGCCGCAGGCCACACTTGGCCTTGAAGCCGTCGTCGAGAGAAGAAGATGGCAAAGCTTGCAATGATGAAGCATGCATGGATGGAGGAGAAGCAATATCAGTCCCATGCACCTTCACGTGGCTGGTAAAAAGAGGCACGTGAGCAGAAGCCTCTGTAGTCTTAGATTGAAGAGTTGGCCCAACAGAATCTGGCCCAATATCACCAGACCAAGCATTCCCAAAAATGCCATTTTTAGCACTATTGTTACCCGAAATGGACATAGAAACTTCCCCAATATTTTTTGATGCACAAGGTGTGCTTAACTCCCCAAGGATAGGTAAATTAATACCTAAAGTCAAGGGTTGACTCAAATTAGAAAGGGAAACTTTTTCAGTAATAAATGGGGAGTTGTCATTTTTCCCATCACAAGAAATATGCAACTTCTCATTTATTTGAGAATCAATATTAGCCACCAAATTAGGAATGTCATTGACCACAGCCAAATTGTTTCTCTTTTGAGCACCCTCGGCCCCAGAAGACAGAGAAGGAAGAGAAAGGCCGGCACCCCGATTCACACCAGCAACTTTCCAAGTCGGGCTTGACTTGACTTCAGGCCTGATCGAAGCCACACCACCGCTTGCCGCCCTCCGATTCACAGAACCTTTTATCAAACCAGATGGGCCGCCTTTCTCCTTTCCAACCGCATGAGGTAACTTCCCAGCATCCAAACGAGACCTCTTAGATGAAGCATGCAGTCGCTGGACTGGATTCGCACGAATAAAATCACCGTACTTCCACTTATGGCCACGCGGAATCGAAGCCGGCAACGAAGCACATTCCCGCAAAGGGTGTCCGATAATACCACAACAAAAACAAATATCGGGGAGACGTTCATACTTTAGAGGAAACTTAGCCTTTTCCTCACCCTTGATCAAACTAACTTTCATAAGTTTAGGAAGTGGCTTCGTGATATCGATACCGACCCGGACACGTAAGAATTTTCCCAAACAATCCGTAGACGAAATCTCATCAACATCCATGACCGGGCCAAGAAGACGCCCTAGTTCCCTTCCCATATCCACGTTCATGCAAGAAATAGGGACAAGATGAATTTGAACCCAAAACTTGACTCTATCAAAGGCCAAGGAGAGATAATCACCTACTCCCGTAGGGACTTCCAAGGCCAATAGTTGATGTTCCAACAACCAAGGTCCACCGCCAAAGACCTTCCGCTTATCTTTGAGATCCAAAAATCTAAACAGAAATACATTATTTCCCACGACCTTGACTGTCACCGACCCATTAATTTTCCAAAAAACCTCAATACATTGCGTCATGTGCTCTCCCGAGACAACTTTGGTGGAGATCAACTTACCCACCAAGGTTCGAGCAACACTATCTTGTCCAACGTCGACGAAAGCCGCCTCAAGATCACCCTCGATGATCTCATCGTCGCTGTCATCGCAGTCCAAAGAATCATTCAAAGCCGCCCATTCATCACGATCCATGACGAATACAAGCCACCTCAATAGCCACACCTCAAATCTCTAAAAAATAGACAAGGAACGGTCACCGGCGACCACACCTAACAACACGGTCAATTTGAGAATTGTTTTTTTAATAAGCTCTTCTTTAAGAAGCTACAAAAGCTACAAATCTGTTTAGAAAAATCTAGAGTAATAAAGAATTTTCTTTTAAAACTAGAAAAAAGAATAAACACTTAATAAATGTAGACATAATTAAATTAGTATATAAATAGAATCTTCAGCTTTTGAATTTCAAGCACTCAAACAAATTGGGAAACCAAAATCACAATCCACGATTTCTCTCCCTCTCTCTCCGATATTGACGATCTTGTAGAGGCCAATAACTTCCATTTTTTCTGATGCAATGCTTTGGTCCAGTAGTGAGACCTCCATTTTTTCTGGTGTAGTGCTTTGCTCCAGTCGAGATCCTACATCTTTTCCGGTGTAATGCTTTGCTCCAGCCGAGATTCTCCATTGACATTCCTTTGGGTGTTTCTCTTTGATCTAAACTATAAAGCTAATTAAAAGTTAAAATTATATTATTGTTGGAGTATGATTTGATCTAAACTATGAATTATATTATCTGAATTTTATCTATATTGATCTACATTTGCTTAATTTCAAATCTATGTTGTTTGATGTTTGTACTATCCGCACTTCTCAGGTATATATTGTTTCATTTTTTTCTTTCTCTTTTGCTCTATTTTGGTTACCTGGTAATTGCAAGCGATGTTGTTATGACTTAGCTTAACAAATTAACCTAGTACCGGTATTGTTAGTTGATCAAATGAAAAAGAAATCTCGTAGTGAAAAAAGCAACTTGGAACTTGGTTATTTGTCTTTTTTGGCTTAATGGAATAACCTAGTACCTACATTGTTAGTTGATATAATATGCTTAGCCTTAATTGATTTTGGCAAAAAGAAACATGGTAGTGAAAAAAGTAATTCGAAACTTAGTTCTTTGTTATTTTAGCTTAACAAAGTAATCTGGTACATGCATTATTAGTTGATCAAATATGCTCAACATTTAATTTTGGCAAAAAAAAAAAAATGGTAGTGAAAAAAGTAATTTGGAACTTAGTTATTTTTCTCTTTTAGCATAACGAAGTAACTTGATATATACTTTCATTGTTTGTTGATCAAATATGCCAGCCTTAATTGATTTTTGGGCAAAAAGAAATATAATAGTGAAAAAAGTAACTTGAAACTTGATTCTTTGTCTTTTTAAGCTTAACGAAGTAACGTGATACCTACATTGTTAGTTGATCAAATATACTCAGCCTTAATTGATTTTGGCAAAATAAAACATGGTAGTGAAAAAAGTAACTTGAAACTTGATTATTTGCCTTTTTTTTAGTTGAATGAAGTAGCCTGATACATACAATTTTCTCTATGTTTCAGTTAATGGATTTCATCAAAGCACTAATTCATGAGGAAGGATAAACTTGCAAAATATCAACCGATGGAGAAGCCACACAAGAAAAGAAAAAAAAAATGGGAGAAGAAGGAAATGAGGGGAAAATGTAAAGAGTAGTATTGATGTGTTGTCCTTTTGTTTTCCATTTTTTTTTTAGAAAAATCAAGATTTTTTTTTAGTTAAAAAGTTATACATATAATGAATGACATTACAAAAATACTCAAATAAATAATACAATATCATTAACAATAAAGTAATAACTAAAAAATAGAATTATTTGAAAAAAATATAAAAATATGGAAACAATTTCCCACAAAATTACCTTACATTAGAAAAAACAAGCCATAAATTAAGAAAAATCCTAATATCCATATTTATGAAGCTATAAAAAAATCCAAGCAAATTGGAAACCCAACTAGCTATAAAAGTATTTTTGGAGCTTCAAAAGCTCAAAAGTAACTTCTACAAACCCAATCAACCAGTCTCTTGAAATAAAAAATCTATATAAACTTATTTAAAATTGATTAAATTAAATATAAACGTGTAATTTGCCAAAATTCTTAATCGTTTTACAGTGAACGACATAGGCGACTCATGTGGATTGAGCCCATGGAATGTGAGTTGGGCTAGGCTTTAGATTTTGGGCTTCTTTTGTTGAGAAATGTGCATATGTTTTTTAACAATATTTTATGAAATAAATAATTAAAATAAATTTTTGCATGTATTGATTATTTATTATTATTAGAATAATATTATATGAATATTAGAAAATTCACAAATTCTTTATTGTAACTACAATCTTGTATTGGTACGAGAAAATTAAGATTGTAGGGAACGAATTTAAATAGTTCGTAGTAAAACAATTTCTTATGGAATCTTTAGAATAAATACTGCAAGTATGGTTCAGTAGTATTATGAATACATGTAATCTAGATCCGGATTGCTGATGTAGTTAGACATCTTAGTGGAGGTACTTTGTATAAAGTGATTATACATGAATGTGACCCAATATGGTATTAACACTTTACTAATACCATTTATATTATAAGTATTAATTAAATATATCAATAAGATGATCATATACATATTGATCTTAAACATGAAGTTATTTTGAACTGCTGTCTATGTCATATAGGTTCTTTGATTCACTCGTTATGGTTTGTCAAAATGATCAGGTTGAAAATTTTTTGGGAACTCATTGATGTAAATGACTAGGGACATAATATACAGATATGAAATCTATACCTTTCCGAGAGGATTTGAATAATGGTTCTCTTAAGGGTTGACTTTTGGAACTGAAATGTTATTGAGCTCAAATTAATAAATTAATTTATGAATTAACCTTCGCTAGTAAAGTTAATGGTACTTAAGGAAACAAGCTATAATTAAAGAGGTAAAACGGTATCATATACCTACTTTAATTATGAACCATTAATAGATGATTTAATTATATGTAGTGATTAAATCGATGGATGCCTTTTATATTTAAAAGTACTCAATAAATAAATGTATATAATTACAAGAGTTCAATCTCATATTTTTAGCGGAATAGTATTGAGATTAATAAATCGAGGCTATTATATTAAAGAGTTTTAATTAATAATCTAAATTTATTGGAGCTTGAAATTATAGGTCCATAGGTCATCGAGATGACTCTATCAATACTATTCAAGGGAATAGTTGAAAATGAGAAATATCAGGGAAATGACATATTTGAATTTTTTTTTGTTATTTAGGGTCAAATATGTAATTGAGACAAATTAATTAATTTACATATTAATTTTTGAAATCAATAATTTAATTAATGTAATTTTTTAAAATGACTTTAAAATTAAAATTGGTATTTTCGAAAATACTATTTTAATAAGAGTAATTGGTAAAGATGACCTCTTTTTGTTAAGTCATTTTGCATTTTGGCTTGATTTTGATAATTTTTTTACAAAATGACCTCAGTCTAAAATTTCGACCAGCTGTTTGAAAAATTTTGACTAGCTATCTGGAGTGTTGGAGGCCATTTTGCAAAAAATTATCAAAGCTAGGCCATAGTGCAAAATGACTTTTAAAAAATATGCCATTTTCCCAAAGGACCCTTTAAATAATGTGAAAAGATATTTATAATATTTCAAATTGAATTTGAATTTGAATTTGAAATGAGATTTATTCTTTAATTAATATGATAAGATAAGTTATTAGGTTTATATATTTTTGAATAAATAATTATTAGATAATAATTAAATTAAAGTGTTTGAAACATATACCTAAAATCAAGGATATGTTACATGCCAACTATAGTGCATGCATTATGATGTCCAAGATTGCATCTTGGATATTTATTTTATTTATTTAATTATTCATTTAATAATTATTTTATAGTTTGAATTTTGAATATAATCAATTCTTTTATAAATCTATCAGATAAAAAAATTGTTTTCATAGAAAAGAAAAAGATACAATCAAGTGATAGAATATTCTAGAAAGAAAATTCTAAGCTTTTCACAAAGAGAGTAAAATATATCATATTATTTTCTTATCCCCGAAAAACTATCTCAGACCTGAAATTCCAAGATCTCATGAGTTGAGAACATCTTGTGAATAAGAGATATTCTCATAACTCTACGTGCCCACACACATCTTGAGGTGTAGATATACATCTTGGAAGATAGTGGTATGAGTATTTTAGAGGCTGCTTTGGATTGGATGTTCGTAGGAGTTACTAAAAGATAACAAGGATTCTTGATTGGTCTACAACTGGTAAATCCTCATATTTTTCTATCTCAATGATTAATGTTTTGCATATTAATGGATCAAGTTATTTAAAGTTTGTTTAAATTTTTTTTTTGAAATCTCTGGGTCCACCACCACGTGCTTTCCGCTACGCACATGGTAAACCAGTTTCTAACAATTGGTACCAGAGCGGTCATTAATATCTACATACATTAATTATTGTGTGGTAATAATATGCATTCTTATATTATTGTAATATGTGATGAATGGATGGATGTATGTTTTGATGAATGTATGTTCTTCAGAGTCGTTAATTGTATGGTGTGTTGGGTTTAGGAACTGTTCTAAAATTTTCTAGATCTGAAAAATGTAAGCCATTTGGGGCAGAGGATTTTGTGATTTATTTTTCTGTAATTTTAAATTATGTTAAAATTTCCTCCCGAGTCCCGTGGATAGCTTCGACTTGCCAGCTGAGGTGCTCCCTCCTGTGCCTCGCGCGAACACCTTAGGTGGTCCCTGAACCCCACACGTGTTAGCCAGGCACTCCCCGAGTCCTGTGCGTGCCATCCAGGTGCTCCCCGAGCCATGCGTGGGCCACCAGTCGGCTCCTACGAGCCCTGCGCACGCTACGTCTAGCTTCCGAGAGCCATGAGCACTCCACCTGCAGCTCTCAGGAGCCTCGCGTGCGTCGCCTATCACTCCCGAGCCCTTGTGCGTGACACCTGTTTCCCATCCAAGCCATGTGCGCGCCTAAGGCTCTTCGAGCCTCCTTCACACGCATGCCACCATAAGGGTTGCTGAACCCTAGTTGCCATAAAATTAGGGTTTCTCCAAAATACCCTAATTGAAAACATGTTATCCATTAGAGCTTTTCACAAAGCCCTTTAAAATTGTTTATTTTGAATTAATTGTTTTGAGTCCAAACTCAAATTGGGCCTAATAACTTGTTGAGTTTTAAAACTCAAGTTTAATTATTCTTAAAATTAGTTCAAGATAATTAAAGGTATATTAATTCAAAATTAATATGGATAATGGTGAAAGTTGACCAAGATTACTTTGAAGGCCCAAATAATGAAGATAGAGGATCTTATTTAGGCCTTAGATAGTATTTACATTTTTGTTGTATATTTTGCAAGTGTTGTAATTTTTTCTAGAAATAACCAAAACTCCTTACTCGCATTTATTTATTTACTATATTTTATTTATTTAAATGTTTGAATGTATTAAATGTGTTTAATAACATTATCATGCATTGTAACATGTCATACATATTACCCACACAATATCTCATTAAAGCATGCATCTCATAACGGGTAGAAACATGTTTTGATTAGGAACGTCCTATTTGATTATATGCATTTAGTGAATCATATAATTAATCTAGAACAAAGCGGTAAATTGAATTTAAGTGTTAATTTCAAAACCTATTTGATAATTCATTTTATTAGAAAGGAAAATGGTATTCTTAATAATTAGAGCATTTATAGAGTAGACAGTTTAAGGGCCTATTTAGTAGATTGATTAAATATTGTTTAATGTTTCAATGCTTAATGAGGTAGTAATTATTAGAATATCATTTGGTAAATTAATTGGATTAATTAAAAAAGCATAGGAAGTTTTGAGAAAACACATATTCTAAAGTAGTGAGTGGGAGAAGGAGATGTAACAATAACTCCTATGGTCTCCATTATTAATTAACAACGATGTTTCATGGAACGAGCCTCGAGGCGCCTTTGTTTGCGTCCCCCAAAGGAAGGTTTATGACTGTGTTATTATTCAAAGTTAACTTCTTTTAAGAATAGGATTGATGATGTGTTTAAAGTTTGACTGACCCTAAGGCATACTCTTGAGTTTAGTCATTAATCTAAAATAATGGATTACACTCACAAAGGTTAACTAGGCTTTCGAGTGGACTAGTTAATATTGACCAAACAAGCAGTTGTTTGTAAGTCAAAAGAGAAAATAGTTGATTTTCAGTTTTCACTTATGAATTTGAGAATTGTCTCAAAATTAATTTGGGATTAGTTTGACCTACCCTAAGGTGGGTCCATTAATTTATCGTGGAATTATTATAATTATTTTTATGTGTTATTTAAATTTGTTGCATTCATGCATCGTATTTACTATTAAAAAAATTATTGATGTTCATTATATGTGCTTAATTCATTTGATATTATTTATTTATTTAAGCAATCATGCCATATAATAAACATACCCTTGACATATTCCCCAAAACCCTCACATTTGATCTAAGTGACATGCACTGTTGGTTTTCAGGAATAATGATCATTCTCAAAACTAAGAAGTTAATGAGTGCGGTTGTTGAAGAGCCCCTGTCAGTTCCATCTTTTTCACATGGCCACAAAGAACATGAAAAATATAGTGATTGGAGTAAGTCTAATCATTTGGCTCATTAATGCTTGCTTTATCGCTTGCCTGACGAAATAATAGAAAATTATATACATATCGAGAATGCCTATGAAATATGGCAATTGATAATAGATGAAGCTGAAGAAGTTGCTAGGTCTAATCATTTGAAAGAAACGAAAGTAAATGTGGTTTACATATAATTTTTTTGGTGATTATTATACTCACACATGTCACTAACTATATTTTTTGTTTGTTCTTCATCGCAAGTTAAGAATCTTTCCAGAAAGAGGTTAATTGTGCGCCAAAAGCTGGATAGAGATGGAGCTTGATTTTTAGTTTTACTTAGAATTTTATTTTTGTGAATAATTTTAAAATTTTAGTTTGTTTATGTTTTAGAGATTTTATATTTCTATTTCAAGCAAGAAAACTAATATTTAGAAATTTTTAGTTTATGATTAGTAATGTGATTATTAATTAGGAACTCTTTGTCAATGTTTTAATATTTCTTTCAATAATAATTCGATTGTTATCTCAAGATCTGGTATTGAATTCTGTCATGGAAAATTCAATGATGGGCTATATAAACTAAAGGCAAAAGAGCGATCTATATACAACTCTGAAATGTTTAAAGTTGCAAACCCAAAATCTATTAAATGTCAAAAGACTGATTCTGACTGTGAAACATATCTATGGCATTTGAGATTGGGGCATATTGGTTTGGATAGGATTAACATACTAGTAAAGGAAGGACCTTTAAGGGAATTAACTCTTGGTTCTCTTCCAGTCTGTGAATCCTGTTTGGAAGGCAAGATGACCAAAATACCTTTCTCTGCAAAAGGTTCAAGAGCCATAGAACCACTCCAACTTGTACACACTGATGTGTGTGGTCCACTTAATGCACAAGCGAGAGGAGGGTTTGAATATTAAATCACTATTATTGATGATTATTCAAGATATGGTTACCTATATTTGATGCAAAGGAAATTTGAAACTTTTGAATAGTTTAAGAATTCAAAGCCGAAGCTGAAAAGTAATTAGGTAATTCACTGAAAGTTCTTTGATCTGATCGAGGATGAGAGTACTTGGATTATGAATTCAAGGACCACTTGTGTGAGCATGGAATTCAATCCAAACTCACTGCACATGGAACACCACAACAAAATGGTGTTTCAGAAAGAAGTAACATGACGTTATTAGACATGGTTAGATCAATGATGAGCTATTCATCATTGCCACTATCGTTCTGGGGCTATACAATTCTATGTGCAATATACATATTGATTGTTGTTCCACCTAAGTCTGTCTAGAGTACACCATTAGAACTATGGAATGGTACTAAACCTAGTTTACACCTTTTTTCGTATTTAGGGGTGTTCAACACACGTGTTGAAAGGAAAGACTAGAAAGCTGGAATCTCTCACTGAAATGTGCATATTTGTAATATATTCCAAAGAGACTAGGGGTGGTATATTTATAGTCCTAGAGATAATAAAATATTTGTATCAGCAAATTCTACTTTCTTGAATATGATTATATTAATAACCACAAACCTCACAGTAAGGTTGTACTTGAGGAGATGGTCTCAAATCAAGTAAATAGATCACCAACTATGCGCAATGAACAACGACAAGAAGAAGCCACAAGTTCTAGTTAGAAGAACAGAGAACTTTGTCGTAGTGGGAGGGTTGTCAGACAACCAATTCGCTATGAACACGAAGTTAAAATGCTTGTGTCTGACACAAACAAAGATGATCCATTGACATATAAAGATGCAATGAGAGATTTTGACAAAGAAAAATGGCAAGATGCCATGAACTTGGAAATGAATTCAATGTATTCCAATTCCGTCTGGTCTATTAAAGATATTCCAGAAAATGTTAAACACATTGGTTGCAAATGGATATTCAAGAAGAAAAGAGGTGCAGGTGGGAAAGTGGAAACTTTTAAAGTTAGGCTTCTAGCTAAGAGCTATACTCAGAGATAAGAGGTTGATTATGAAGAAACCTTTTCTCTCGTGGCCATGCTTAAATCCATTTGCATACTCTTGTCCATAGCTGCTTGCATGGATTATGAGATATGACAAATGGATGTTAAGGCAACATTTCTGAAAGGCTATCTTCACGAGACCATTTATATGTCTCAACCAGAAGGGTTCGAAATAAAAGGTCAAGAGAAAAAGATTTACAAGCTTCTTAGGTCCATTTATGGACTCAAACAAGCTTCTAGATCTTGGAATATGATATTTGATAACACAATCAAAACGTATGGTTTTGAACAAAACGCTGATGAGCCTTGTATTTATAAACAAATCAAAGATGAAATTGTGGTATTCTTAGTACTTTATGTTGATGATATTTTACTAATTGGAAATGACGTAGAAACATTAACAAAAGTAAAGAAATGAATAGACAAGAAATTCCAAATGAAAGATTTGAGAGATACAATCTATGTTCTGGGCATTATGATCATTCAGGATTGTTAGAACAAAGTCTTGGCTCTGCCTAAAACAAGTTATATTGATAAGTTACTGGAGCGATTCAGTATGCGAAATTTCAAGAAGGTTGATATGCCAACCCGTCATGGAATTGTCCTTTCTCAAGAGTAGTGTCCCAAAGCACCTCAAGAAGAAGAGGATATGAGAGTATCCCTACGCCTCTGTAGTAGGCAATCTAATGTACACCATGCTATGTACAAGAACTAAAATTTGTTATGCAGTAGGGATAGTCAGTCGTTATCAATCCAATCCTAGATTGAGTCATTGTGTTGCAGTAAAGAGTATTCTCAAGTATCTTAGGAAAACTAGAGAATATATGCTTGTATATTCAGGTGGTGACCTGAACCCCACTGGTTACACTGATTCTGATTTTCAATAAGACAAAGATAGTCAAAAATCAACTTTTGGATTAGTGTTCACACTTGGTGGAGGAGTTGTAGACTAGCGTTGTATTAAATGAACCAATATTGCAGTTTCTACCATGGCAGCCAAATACATAGCAGCTTGTGAAGCAGCTAAAGAGGCCGTGTGGCTCAAAACATTCTATTCTGCTTTGGAAGTTGTTCCAAAAATGGATAAACCACTGGACCTATATTTTTATAACAGTGGGATGGTAGCTAACTCAAAAGAAGTGAGGAGTCACAAGAGGGGAAAGCATATCGAGAGGAAGTACCACTTGATCAGAGATATTGTTCATAGAGGAGATGTAGCAGTTATGAAGATACCTTTAGAACATAACCTTGCAGATCCTTTACTAAAACTTTAGCTACTAAGTCTTTTAAAGATCATGTTAGCAATATGAGTTTGAGAGACAACTCATTTGCTTTAAGGCAAGTGGGAGATTGTTAGGAATAACGCCCTTTAAAGCATATGTGTTTGAACAATATTTTATGAAATAAATAATTAAAATGAATTTTTGTATATATTGATTGCTTATTATTATTATTATTATTATTATTAGAATAATATTATATGAATATCAGAAAATTCTCAAATTCATTATTGTGACTACAATGTTGTATTGGTACGAGAGGATAAAGATTGTAGGGAACGAATTTAAATAGTTCACAGTAAAACAAATTTATATGGAATCTTTGGATTAAATACTATAAGTACGGTTCACTAGCATTATGGATACATATAATCTAGATCCAGATTACTAATGTAGTTGGACATCTTAGTGGAGATACTTTGTATAAAGTTGTTATACATGAACGTGACCCGATATGTTATTAATACTTTACTAATATCGTTTATTTTATAAGTATTAATTAACAATATCAATAAGATGATCATATATAAATTGATCTTAATCTTGATGTTATTATAAACTCCTGTTTATGTCATATGGGTTCTTTGATTTACTCGTTATGGCTTGTTAAAATGATTTGGCTGAAAACTTTTGTTTTGGGAACTCATTGATGTAAATGGCTGGGGATATAATATACAATTACATAATCTATACCTTTCCGAGAGGAATTGATAATGGTTCTCTTAAGGGTTGACTTTTGAAACTGAAAGGTTATTGAGCTCAAATTCATAAATCAGTTTATGAATTAACCTTCACTAGTAAAGTTAATGGTACTTAAGGAAACAAGATATAATTAAAGAGGTAAAATGATATCATCTTCTTATTTTCATTATGAACCATTAATAGATGATTAAATTGTATGTAGTGATTAAATCGATGGACATTTTTTATATTTAAAAGTACTCAATAAATAAATGTATATAATTACAAGAGTGCAGTCTCATTTTTTTAGTGGAATAATATTGAGATTAATAAATTAAGATTATTATATTAAAGAGTTTTAATTAATAATCTAAATTTTTCTGGAGCTTGAAATTATAGGTCCATAGGTCCCCGAGATGGCTCTATCAACACTATTCAAGGTAAGAGTTGAAAATTGGAAAAACTAGGAAAGTCCATATTTGGAAGAAATTTGTTATTCAAGGTCAAATATGTAATTGAGACAAATTAATTAATTAACATATTAATTTTCAAAATTAATAATTTAATTAATGTAATTTTTGAAAATGAATTTTTTAATTAAAATTGGCATTTTCAAAAATTCTATTTAAATAATTAAGATAATTAATTAGTTTTGTTTATTTAAATAATGTGAAAATATATTTATGATATTTCAAATTGGATTTGAATTTGAAATGATATTTAATATTTAATTAATCTAATAAGATAAGTTATCAAGTTTAAATATTTTTTAATAAATAATTATTAGATAATAATTAAATAAAAATGGTTGAAACCTATCCCTGAAATTAGGAATATGTTACACGCCAACTACAATGCATGCACTGTGATTGGTGTGTAACAAGTTCCAAGATTAGATCTTGGATATTTCTTTTATTTCTATAATTATTCATTTAATAATTGGTTTATAATTTGAATTTTGAATCTAATCAATTATTTTATAAATCTATCAGATAAAAAAATTGTTTTCACATAACATAAAAAAATATGATTAAGTGAGAGAATATTCTAGAGATAAAATTCTAAGCTTTTCATAGAGAGAAAAATATATCGTAATATTTTCCTATTCCTAAAAAAATGTCTCAGACCTGAAATTCCAAGATCTTATGAGTTGAGAACAACTTACGAAATAAGAAATATTCCCACCATAACTCTACGTGCCCACACATGTCTTGAGGTATAGAGATACATCTTGGAAGATCGTGGTCTGAGTATTTTGGAGGCTGCTTTGGATTAGATTTTCGTAGGAGTTACTAAAAACTAGCAAGGATTCTGTATTGGTCTACAAATGGTAAATCCTCATCTTTTTCTATCTCATTGATTAATGTTTTGCATATTAATGGATCCGATTATTTAAAGCTTGTTTAAATAATTTTTTTTTGAAATTTTTGGGCCCACCACCCCTTGCTTTCCGCTGCACACATGGTAAACTAGTTACCAACATCTTTCTTAACAAAAATATTATTTTTGCTTCAACTTATTTCGAAAATGGCCCCATAACATAAAATATATCAACAATAAGAATGATATGCTTACCAAGTTTTATTAGACATATTGAGATATAGTGGGGTAGATGTTGTGAACTTCGTTTAGGATTTTTTTCAGAGTTGCGAAGTTCGTTATAAACATAAATATGACATTTATTGTTTTCATCCCAAAGCCAGATTCTGCTTGCAAGTTTGATGATTATAGACCTATTAGTCTATGCAATATTACTTATAAGATTGTCTCTAAGATTTTGGTTGAATGTATTTGGAAACATTTTCCATCTCTTATCTCTCCACATCAGTTTGCTTTTGTGGTGGGTCAGTGTATAACGAAAAGCATAGTTATAGCTTATGAAATCTTGCACGACTTCAGATAACAAAAGAGGGTGAAAAGCAATGTTGGTATTAAGCTAGATATGTTGAAGGCTATGATCACTTGGAATGAGGATTCATTGATAAGGTGCTTCGGGTGAATGGCTTCTCATAGCACTTAAGGCGATTGATACATGCTTGTATTTCTAGTGTTTCTTATAATGTTAGATTTCAAGCCTTCAAGAGGATTACATCAGGGCGATCCATTGTCACCCTATCTCTTTATTTTGTGCAATGAGGTGCTTTCTAGGATCTTCCCGAGAGAAGAAGAGAGAGGTATGTTGATGACACAATCTTTTTTGTGAGGTGTCCCTTGATCAAGTTAGATGCATGCTTCATTGCTTGCACACATATTGTAATATCCACTTCAGAATTTTTTATTTAATTAATTGTATTAATTAAATGTTCGATGAATTATGTTATGAATTAAGGTTTGATGATTAAATTAATAAAGAGAAGATTATGTTAATTAAAAAAAATGAAGAGTGGATCACTTATATAGAGTCTTTGAGGATTTTAGTGTAAAAATAAATATTCGAGTAAATATTTATTTTTAGAGTATAGTTTTGAGTGGATCACATCATTAGAGCCTTAGATAATTTTAATATATTATTGAGCTATCTTAAAAAATATTTTTGGGGTATGATTCTATGTGTTAAAGATACACATGATGCACAAAACAAAGCTTCGACTGTAGTTTCAAAGCTATACTATTAAATGGATTATAATGACTCATTATTTGATATAATTGTTAGTTATTAGAGATTAAGTGGTTATTTAGTAATTAATAAGTTGGATTAGTGTATTTTAGCACACAAAATGACATAGATGACACAAAAGGGTTCGACCACTACATGTGTTTGGAGGGAAGGGCATTTCCATTTAAGGAAGTTATCTAGTGAATAAGGGATGCAAGAGTGGGCATTTACCACCACTATAAAAAAAACAGTATTCATAACACTTAAAAACTGCTAACTGGAAGTATCCATAACACTTCTCAAAATGCTAACGTATCCCCTGTTATTAAAAGTCCCGTCTTTTCTATAACAGTTTTCGAATGTTATGTTCGATGTTATCTTAAAGTATTCAATAACACATTTTTAGTTGCTATCATATTAAAATAATAACATTTAGTTAGAGTAATTGGTTATAAATTTGAAATTTAATCTTAAACTTTTTGTATAACACTTTTCCAATTGTTATAATTGGTTATTTTGATAGCATTTTTAATTTGTTATGTTATATAAATAATAACGTTTTGTTACACATATTAAAGGTCCAGTAATAAAATTTTGTTATTTTAGTTTAGATAATAGATTTTTAATTGTGTTGTGTAAAGATAAGTTTTTTTTTTAAATTAAAAAGTTTTTATTATAGTATTTTGATAAAAAATTATCAAAATTAATCACAAAAGGTAACATTAAATAGATTAATAAATCATAAGTATTACATTAAACAAGAACTAATTCAAACCATAACTGTGGCTACTTCATGAGATCTTAGTTCTAACTTAAGTTTGAAAGCATACATAACAAAGTTCTATAATCTTGAACATCTTTTACTTCAAAAATGAAAAACAAATACATAGCAAAATACACAAAAAGTAAACCATGAAACTTGCTCCAAATTATTAGTATATTTGTTGATCAGAACCAATCACAATCACAGATGCCTTTCGTGAACATTGATTCCTCATTTTATTCTTTATCCTTGTTCCCCTTGAAAATACAGATTCCATGATCCAATATCTGCAAGACAAATTTACAAATCAAATACTAGTCAAGCTCCAAATCTATAGAAAAACCCCCATCAATGACATTAAAAATGCAGCCCCGTTCTCTTTTCTTGTTGCACTTATAGTTACACATACACAGACCAAAATTCTTATACCCAATTGAAGACATTGAAACTGGTTATGACTTTAGATAATATTAGGAGCATATAACCAGTAAATACCAATCACCATAAATTAAATTTATGTCAAAGTTAAACTATTCTAGTCACTAAATTTAAAGAGAAGCCCTGTGAAAAGAATGAGGATAACAATATTGCTCAATGCAAGAATCAAAGTAAGAACCAAAGTATAAAAAAATTCATGGAAAAAAACATCAGATTTTAGAAATGTTGAGAATGTCACTTCTCTCCACTTTTTCCACATTCACCTTAAAATTATAATGCAAGACAAAAGATCAATATTATAAGACAATTGAGATACCTAAATCTAATTGAGCTTGAGCCTTGACAATCTGAAATATCAACCAAGCGTACAAAAAAATTGAGATAATTCAAGATGGCAGAAGATATACAGAATAATGTCATTGCTAAATATAATCTAACTTAAGCCATTCTAAACAGATCCATACAAAAAAGAGATCATTAACACATTTTTTTTCTCAAACTGAGATGTTTCAAAATAAAAAAGAAAAGGAGAAAGAGAGAGAACATAAATTCAAGAATAACTAGAATAATCTCCTTTCTTACTTCCAAAAATAAAATGGTCAGTTTTAAGAATTGAATAACATGTTGTTATTAATATAAGATTCAATACAAGGAAAAATAAGCCATAATAATACCATGAATTATATCTAAGTAACCAGACCCATCTTCCCACACAAACCAACAAAAAAAAAAAAATCGGAGAAAGGTCAACATGGCAAGTAACAAAACGTACCTCTGTGATTAGAGTATCAAGAACTCTGTCAGGGCCATACTTGTCCAAAAGACCTTTGAATATCTATGCAAAAGCATAGGGGAAATGGGCAGCATTAGACAAGAGTTTGTAAAGAATATTACATAAGAAAAAAAATTCATCTTTTCAATAAATAAAAAAATCCAACCTTGTATGCTTCTTGGTATTCCCCAACCTGGAATGAAAAACAATTTGAAGAAAAATGAAAAACAAAAAGAATAAAAGAGCACTAAGAAAAAATAAATACAAATTTCCCACCTCTTCTCCAATCAAGAGGATCTTAAGATCAACTACAGAAGACATCAATCTTGGAGATTGTAATTTAATCATGAATCTTCTTATGAAAATGGTTGTTCAACATCTGTATTATGATGAGTTTACAATCACACACAAAGCAAATGTATAAGACAGATGGAGAATTGACAAGTATAGTCTATGTTTTTATTAGAATTACTCCCAATCAGCCAAAGAACCCCCAGGTTTCCGAAAGCCAATCTCTCCAATCCACTCTAAAATTTTCCCAACAACCTCTGAAAGACCTGATCCTTTCCTATTTATATCTCACCCCAAGTATCTTGTCATTATCTAGTCCTTGGACCAAGAGACATCACTGAAGTGCTCATCCTAACTAAGCAAAACCAACAAATTTTATCATGTGTAGGCTGTTTCATCCCAAATTACAATTATTTTGTAATGCTGGACTAGGTATGGTAACAAGCAAATCATAGAGAAGCATGCATTTTTTATGATTCTTGGTGAACTTTACAAATCTAGTACTCATAACTGTTATTTATTGCTAATGAACATGCTAAGCATATAGGCTAATGAACATGCTGAGAATAAAGGTTATTCCCAAAAGTAACTTGTGAATTAGAGTAGTAAAGTACAATGTTGGTTAAAGTAGATTGTCATCGTTATAAACCACATATTCAGACACAGAAACAAAGGCACTGCTGAAACTAGTAGAAAAAAAATAAGTTTCTAGTCTTTTTTTTAAACGTGCCTCAGGAGCACTACAATAGATCTATTCACAGAACAAACAACACAACAAAAAAATAATTGAAATAAGAACAAGCACCACTTAAGTTGAAAAAAAAAACAGCTAAGAAAAGTACCAAGTCACACATTTGAATATATTTATAAAGTTTTTGTTTATTCTTTTCCTTATACATATATAAATTAAAGCTACAAACAATACATAAAACAATTTCCAACATTGTTGATTGACACCCATATATCATCTTTGCAAGATATATTTTCTTATCAAAACTCTTTAACTCAACACAGAACATAGTTAAACTCAAAGGCACAACAGAGCACAAATCTCTATCACTATAATTACTAATGACTTTTAGACTAAAAATAAGATGATACTATAGAGATGAAAAAGTCACAAATTTTTTATTATGAAAAAGAGTTATCTATTGCTGGAACTTCATGAATAATGATTATTATTATTATTATTTTTTGTCAATTACAAGTTTAAATTATGATTAGTGACATTCAAAAAACAAAAATGGGAAAAAGATAAGGGTTCAAAAAACAATAGTCAAATCACAATAAATATAACAAAAACACAATTAAATGATTTAAACTCAACAAGATAAGAGAACCACATGTGTTGTAGTGATTCTTCCTCATTTATAGCTAATTCCTGCACTAAAGGATTCAATTTAATTGATGAATACCAGAGAAAAATCAGTCTTTACAACACAAAAGCTACAGAAATTCAAGATCAGAAAAGTATTTGATTAAATTGCAATGTAATAAATCCAATTTGTTAATAATACTCCATAACTTAACTCTTTTATTTAGGAAAGAGAGCTAAGCAAAACATCCATGTTCAGATTTTTTTTATAATCAAAGACCGAAATAGAGTGTAAGTGCCACTAGACAAACAAGACAACATATATACACAGAGGGCACTAGCACAATTTTGACTAATTATATATAAATGTATCTTGCATTATACCCAAAGCCATGTTTGTTGACAAAAAATCTTTTAGAAACATTAGTGTCATTGATCAAAGTTTTATCCACTACTAAATATGAGGTAATATATTTTTTTAACTTAAAATAAAAAAATAAAAATGTATATTGTTCTAACATAGCATATCTCAATATATGGAGCTAATCTAGATAACAAGAAAAATTACGAAAACATTAATGTGGATCCTATCTAGAGATTTGAAGGCCAAGTAGGTAGCACAGCAAGCATACAACAAACAAAGCTCGTTTGGCTACAAATATCAATCTATTGCTTATTAAAAGCACACCAAAACAGCAAATTCTATAAAAGAAAATATATCCATCCAATACACCATAATACAAAAGCATAAAAAGCTCAATTCAAAAGTCCTTTAAAGCTTTAACCTCAATCTATGGAGCTAATCTATAGTTAATTGACAATAAAATATATACAAATCAATAATCTTAGCTTAGAAAATTACAACCTCTTGAAATAAGAACAAGATTAGAACTTGAATACATAGAAAATAAAAAACAAAAAAGAAAAGTTAGGAACTTGAAAGTACCTGCAAAGAGATTTCATTTCTTCTTTCCTCCCAAATTTTATAAGCCTTTCTCTCTTAGAAGCTACAATAGTCTTTCTTATTCACAACTCCCAATCAACTGCCATAAAAAAACACCACAACTTTAGATAGTCTAGAGCAATTTCTTATTAAAAGAGGGTACTCATTAATTATGAAAATAAAAAACCTTCCTTTGTGTTTAGAAGTTCTTGAAGTGTAGGAGGCACTTTTCTGTAAAGAACTGCAGCTTCGACAATTAGATATCAAAAACACAGTTAAAATTAAAAAAAAAAAACCGTAGAACAGATTATTTGTAGTACCACTGTCTTACAAATACGATTTCAAAGTCCCAAGTGTAAATCAACCATTGGTAATGCTCTGCATTTTTCAAAAGCCAAGGAAAAATAAACAGTAGATAATCATCAAGAACTAGATATCTAAACTTATACCAAGAACTAAATATCCCCAACAAGTCATGGTCATATATGTATATAAATCTAGATCCCACATCAAAATCCAAGACCAGAGGGATCTGCAAAATCATGTAGAATACACACAAAACCCTCAGTAATTATAATCAACTATTAGTTACCAACACAGTGCACAAAGTAGTTGCACAGAACGAATGAAACTCTACAAAACACATAAATACTAGTACAAATTCCCAACTTCAGAACAAAAATCGACAATGCTCTGAGAATCATCGATGAATAAATACTGATCACAAAGCATAATTCAACCTCTCCAAAAATAATAGTTCTCACAATATCAAGAGATAAAAAAGGGATGAAACATATCTAGCCCGCAGTGATGGGAATGGAGAAGACAAAGATGTTTGTGACTTGCAGCATGACCACTGAAGCATCCAAGATTTACCAACATGTTATGATAGTATTCTCGAGTAAAAGTGGAACCCTGAAAAATCATTAAACGCACAAAAGCAAAGACATGAACCAAAAATCTTACAAAACCGAAGCTACAGTTCTAGAAAAGATAAAAAATCATTAAAGGAAACACTAGCCCAATTCAACTCCCTTTCAAGTTTAAGTTCTTGTCTAAATAGACACGGGAAGAGAAGATTGACGCCTTACAAAGTTGAAAACCTGAAAATGAACAAAATACATATGCAAAGATAGACAACATATAAGAAAGTGCCTAGAAGAAAATAAGAATTCAAAGAATCATTTTTCACCCCTCTCCAGAATCCAACAACACAAAAAACCTTGAGCCATTCTCTCTCGGATCACCTAAAAAGAGAAAAACCAAGAGCATATAAAAAATCGGCAGTGCTATGAGAATCATCAGCAAAAAAATACGGATCACAAAGCATAACCCAATCTTTCCAAAAATAATACTTCTCCCAACATCAAGAGATAAAAGGGTGATGAAGTACATCTAACCCACAGTGATGGGAATGGAGAAGAAGAAGACATTTGTGACTTGAATATATATACATTGATTATATGATATTAATTGAAATCTAAATGATAAAAAAAAAACAAAATACCTCACAGAAAAACAGAGGTCCGAGTTGCATGACGGGGAGAGAGAGGTGGCACGGTCATGGTATGTTTCAGTGAGAAAAAATGACGGGGAAGCTGGCACGGTCACGGTGTGTTTCAGCGACTCGCATGAGAGAGAGAGGGTCGAGGAAACTAAGTGAGAGAGAGAGAGGAAGAGTGTAGCGACCGAAATTCGCTAATAAGGCTTAAGGGCCTTGATTAGTGTGCCAGGAGGGCAGGTTGGGATTTATGTGTGATTTTATGAGTTAAATGCGCGGTTATGATTTAAAGCATGTTATTTGGCTATTTGTTTATCTGAGATGCATGACTATGTATATTAGTATGCATGTAGGCCCGGATCGTGTTAGAAGGGCATAACTGTAATTTTGGCCTTGTTGGGCATAACTGCATTGATATGTGATAATTGTATTCCGTGATTTGTACCACGCGAGTGTGGTGTTATTGTTGTGATGCACGTGCCGAGACGGTCCTAGAGAGCTAGTTTAACTTAGATGTCACAACGGGATTTTATACCTGGCTTGGGGGGAGCCTAGGGGTAATTCGGGGATTTTGTAACTTAGTTCTTGAGAGATTTTGGTGACTGGTGATTTGGTAACTTGTGTGACTGTTAGTAACCATAGAGAGTAACAGGTTTTGATGGTAAAATGGTAGAATTGTAATGGATAGGAAATGGCAAGTAAGCCCTTGAGGTTTAGTTATGAAAGGATAAGCAAGGAGGGGTAAAGTGGTCATTTGGCAAGGTTAATAGACAAATTTGAGCTGTGTTATAGGGGTACACGGTTTGGTCTTGGTCACTTGAGGCTTTGATAGAATTTGAAGAGAAGAAAGAGAAGGAGAAAGAAGGTTAGGGCAAGAAGAAGAAGAGAAGGAGAAGTGGGAGTCTAGGAGAAGATCAAGGAAGCTTTGTGTGGATTCTCCATTTGAGGTAAGAGTTTTATACACATTTAAGTTTGGGTTCTGTTTTGAATTGATGAATTTAAAGCCTAAGCTAAGCATTGTTAAGTTTTGGGATAGTTGCTGAAATTTGAGATCAATTGGGTGGATTTTGAGTATGTTTGTGTTTTGAGCTTGAATCTTGAGTTTATGGGTTGTGGAATGGTTTATTTGGAGTCTTGAGTTGGTTTTCGGGCTTGGGTGTGAGTTTGGGTTGATTTGGGAGTGTTTTGGCTCGAGGAAATGCAGGGGAAAAACCCAGTTTTTCTGGGTTCGCGAGGGAGCGCCGCGGCCCTGTTCTTGGGCGCCGCGGCGCGAGGCTGTTTGCAGCCAAGGAGCTCTCTGACTTCGCTGGGCGCCGCGGCCCTTGCGGGTAGCGCCGCGGCGCTACGCCTTTTTCAGGATGGGAAAATTTGCATTTTTTAGCTTTTGCTCCAGGGGTTCGGGAGATGTTTCCGATGAACTGTTTTAGGAGTTTGGAAGTCCCGAGAGTGTGGGATTGGTCCCGGGAAGCGGTTTTTGATTTGATTAGTAATGAGGGATGTTTCTTGTGTGTTGTGACTAGGTTGTTGGTGAGGCTCGTGCTAGAGGACCGTGCTCGTGGCTTTAGTGCATCAGGAGGCTCGGAATGCAGGTAAGAAAACTATAACACCCGAGGTTAGGGCATGGCCCCAGATTGTATTATGTGCAAATGTTTAAACCTTAAATGAATCATGATGTGTGTGAATGATTATTTCGAATGTACTATATGTGTGATTATGATGAAATGAGCGGCAAGGGCCGAGTACGGCGTAAGCCGGGGCGGCCGTGGGCCGAGTACGGCGTAAGCCGGGGCGGCCGTGGGCCGAGTACGGCGTAAGCCGGGGCGGCCGTGGGCCGAAAGTAACACCTAGCACATGGGATGCTATAGTCAGGGCGGGGCCCGGTGGATACATGTGTTATGCTATATTCAGGGTGGGACCCAAGGGATACATGAGTTATCTTCGCGGTGAGAACTGATACCCCAGGCTTCGGTAAGGCTCTGGGGCGGCTTGGCCGTGTTTGCTTAGTCTAATGATTGACTTGTTTATTTGTGGATTATCTGTTATGATAACTGTATACATTGCATATGTTATGTTCTGCATGAGTTTTCTTGCTGGGCTTCGGCTCACGGGTGCTCTGTGTTGCAGGTAAGGGCAATGACTGAATCAACCAACCATGAGTACGGAGAGCGTGAAGCGGCGCGTACATGTTCGGCCTGCCCGACTGCTTTGGTTGGGGGTTTATTCGAAAATGGCTGTAATAATCTATGATTTTATGATTTCTTAACTGTAACCTTATTTCAAAAATGTAATTAGTTTTCAAACCTTATTTTGGGATCCCAAATGTTTAATAATAGAAATTTTAATGAAACGACGCATTTTCAAAGATTACAGCCTTAACTTTTAATTAGTCACACTTTTGTTTCAAAACCTCGGTTAGCGAGTTCATTGCACACTGTTTTATCTTAAAAACTCACTTAGTAACGGCTCTAAGGAAGTAGGGCGTTACAAAGAGGGAGGCGACACTGATTTAGGGAGCTGGTTTGGGTAGTTTAGGGTTTAGGGATTCAATGAGAGCAAATGAGGGATTAGAGAAAATTTTCATATGGCGCCTCTTTTCTTTTTCGGACTCTCCGTGTTTTTTTTTTCATTTGCCCATTAATAGCACTTCTTCATTTATGTAATTTTTTACTGTAACATATAGTCAAAATTGTTGTAGTGCACACATTCTCACTAACCACTATATTTCGAACTAGAGAAAGAACTAGAGAGGGTTTGAGTTCTTTGGATTTCGGCTAGCATAAAAAATCACTCAAGGGTAAGTTTTGACTTGATTTCCTTGTTTATTTAAGTCATAGAAATGGTTCTTAGATATCCTTGTGTTGTAGAAATTTGAAGTTCACAAGGGAAGTCTCACATAGAGTTTTGGCCTAGGCAAGACAAGACGAAGAGTAAGTTTCTCATTTCTCCCTTTGATGATTTCAACCATGGTTGAATTCTTAGAATTCTTTAATTGTGTTTGTATAACTTAGACATCAAGAGAAGTGGGAGAACAACTTAAGGTTCAGCCATCAAAGGTAAGGAATTTCTTGCTCTCTTGTCATTATTTGATGATAATCCTTGTTGTTGGAAAACGAGTTTGGGTGTTGGATTTTTTGAGAGATGTTTTGATAGTTGTTTGGATGTGATGATTTAAATGATCATGGAAGATATATTTATAAAATTTGGGAGTTTTTGGGGGTAGTTACCATGTTAAAGGGGTAGTTACATGTGTTTAAATAGCCCCCTGTCGACTTTAATAGAGGGTGGCCAGTGGTGGTGTTGTGATATGAGCGGGTGGGGTGCAAGCACCCCATTCGTGAGGTGTGTGAGTGTGTTGAGGCAGGGTGTGAACGACAACCCCTTGGAGATTTGGTGTGCTCAAATGCTAGAGAGGGAAACACCACCAAGGTGGTTATGGTGGTGATGGTCATGAGCCATGTTAATGGTGGTGGTCATGGTGTGTTGATGAGGATGATGATGATGCTTTGAGAAAGAGGCTCGGGTGAGCCTCTAGAAAGGCCATAGGGTCATGTAGTGTGTGTGGCTGAGTTTTGCACAGACATGCATGAGTCATGCATGTGAAGTGCATGCATGGCTCGAGTCTATCATGGTTAAGGGCTCGAGAATTAGTTATGGCTCTAGTTTTGTAACTTAGGGCTTGGGAATATTTTCAAGGACTTATAAAATATTTTAGGGCTAAGAATTATATCCAAAGGGCATAAGGCTAGGGATTTAGACTCGTGGCTTGGTAATTCATGTCTTGAGAATTACTTGGAGTTTAGACTTGAGATTTCAAACATAAATTAAGAATAAGTTATTATTGAGGATAATGATTTTCTAAATTTGATTTGGGTTTTTAATAGGGGTATTTTGGTCATTTTACTCTGGGGGCTCGAATTTGAGCCAAATGTCGGGAATAGAATTTTGGGATAGGTTTTCCTTAATTTTTTTCTTAAGAGACTTAATAAGAGCATAAACTAAGTTATTGTCCTGATTTGTAATTATAGGACCTAGAAGCGATTGTCACTCGAAAAGGGAAGTTCCAGTGCTAAGAACTTGGGGTTAGGAACTCTGTAACTTAGGATACGTAGAAATAAATATTTAGTATGCTTTGTGTGCTGCTAGAAATTTTTATAGGATTGTATGTGTGACTTATATAGTATGATGAATGAAATGTTGAGAATGCTTGCAAATGATGAATGCAATATGTTGTTTTGTGCATGATAAGGATTCTATAGATGTGGGTACCCATCTAGCCGTACTTTAGGTAAGCCCAATATACATTATTGTCGTCATGGAAAGAGTGGAGTTGCCATTCATGTACAGCCAGTGGTATTCTTTTAACTGCAAAGGTCTTTTGGCAAATCACCTACCATGTATTGCTATGCTATGAATGATAATGCTAAGCTATGTTAAAAGTATTAATGGTTATGCTTTGATGTATTACATGTTGTTTGTTTTTCTTCCTTACTGAGCTTTATAGCTCACCCAGTTGCTTTGTGTGCACGTAAGCATAAGGCTTAATGTCTCGATGTTGGTGAGTTGCATGGGATCTCGTCTGAATATGCATATTACAATTAACGAACCTGTAG
The DNA here is from genome assembly GCF_963169125.1 of Humulus lupulus. Lineage (NCBI taxonomy): Eukaryota > Viridiplantae > Streptophyta > Magnoliopsida > Rosales > Cannabaceae > Humulus > Humulus lupulus. Next base: position 126,320,301 of record NC_084794.1, read on the forward strand.
GGTTGGCGGGGTTTCCATGTCTTCCACAATGAGTCATTTATTACTATTTTAAGTTTATGTTTTCTTAGAAAGTTTACTAGAAAACTTGTCTTACAAGCATTACTCTTTATGCATCCAAGATAATTTGTTTTTGGTTTTAACTATTTCAGATCTCAAGACAATGCATTGACCTCTTATTTATGATTTCAACTATTAACTAATCATCCATGTTTTCGAAGTAGACCTCTAACGATCATTTTCAAAACATTGACTTTTCTATGGGTGCTGAACACTAGGAAACATTGTCATTTTCTAGTGAGTCAACTAAGTAAGAAAATTGAGTCATTACACATATCATTTTTGGTCGGGCCAAATGGTGAATAATGAAAAATCTTTAGTCACTTACTCTGATAATGTTACCAATCCTCTTAATTATGAAATTCAACAGATTCTTGGTTTCAAAAAAATGAACGCAGAAGAGGACTTCCTTAGAAATCCTTTATTTCTAAAAGAAGCAAACATAACAATTACAATTATTTGATTGATAAGGAGAATAATCATATTGAGAGGTGGCAGTCCAAACTTTTGTCACAGGCTAGAAAAACTACCTCATTTTCTATAGTTCTTCAAGGTACTCTTATTTATTGCACGTCTACCTTCTTGGTCCCTAAATCAATTTGCAATAATTTGAATAGAGTTATGAGGATATTCTAGTGGAATGGGGAATAGGACAAGACTATATTCTTAGCTTTGTGTGGGTGGGATGAGATCTATAAACCAAAAAATTTGGGTTGTCTCGGTCTTTGACGTTTTGAAGATTTAAATGCAGCTCTGATTTCTAAACTTAATTAGAGTTTGGCTTTTAATACTGATTCTCTCTGGTTGAAGGCTATAAAGCTAAATATTATAAAATGAGAATTTTTGGATTTCTAAGCTTAGATATTTAGCTTCTTTTGTTGCTAAAGGGATTCGAAACATGCAAGATTTTATCAGATTAGAAAGCTGCTATCTTGTGCAAAATGACAATGAGATGCCTATGTGAAACTATCCTTGGCTTTCTTAGATGAGTGAGTGGAAGATTGAGGGGATGTTTAACCCGTGTGTAATGAATCCTTCTAATATGACCAATGTTTTAGTCTCTGGAGTTGATGAAACCTGGTTTTCTAATGCTTTACATACCTGGTTTTGGTGTAATTACGCTGCTAGAATTTTTGAGATGCCTAAGTTGTAGGGGCACATGAGGGACATAATCATTTGGATAAATGATATCAATGGCCAATTTTTTGTCAAGTGTGCCTACTCAAGCAAGGTTAAATACATGATATTGAATGAAGATACCATCTGGAGAAAGTTATGGAAGGCCGAAATTCACTTCTAGTTGAAGTTCTTCTTGTGAAAGATTGGTAAGAATATTCTCAACTCTAGTGATCGCCTTTATGACATTCTCCAAATTGAGTCCACCTATGTTTTGTGAAATAGAGCTAAGGATACTATGCCACACCTGTTTTTTACCTGCCCTTTGCTAATGTTGTTTGGTTTGGTGGCATGTGGCCAATTCGATCAAAGTTATTACAGTTTCAAGGTGGGTTGGATATTGTCAAATGGGCATTTCCCCCGAATCAATTGACCTACAGATCTTTTGTTGATATTGCTAATTTCACTGTTTTTGTAGCTTTAGTTTTTGAATGTATTTGGAAAGGCAAGGACAAAAAGTACCATCATGCACATGACACCCCTCCTCATGTTGCTGTTGACATGATAGCTAAGAATTGTGTTGAGTTTTTTGACAATAATAGGGAGGTTACATTTCAAAAGCAATCTTTCCCTGTGGAAGCTCCAGTTAGAAGGTTTAATCCTAGGCTAGGTAGAGTTTATATTTTAATAGATACAACTTTTAGTGAAAGTATGGGATCTAATGATTGGTAGAAAAATTTGAGGCTAGCATAATTGTTGCTCTTGCCATAGAGGTAGTTTATGCCAATTTGGACTTGGAAGTTGAAATGAGAGCCCTACTATTGGCTGTCAACACGGTTGATTGTTTTGAAAGTTCAGAGTTAGTCTTTCTTTCATACTGGCTCCAACTTTGCAATGCATTTGTACTAGGTTATGTTTGGACTGGAAACTTCTACCTCTTTTTAACATGATGATTGACAAGTTCACTTTGTTTAATGCTTTTAGTTTCTTGATAAGTAGAGAGAATAATGTAAGTGCTTATGCTTTGGCTGTTTGGGCCTTACGTTCCAATGAATCTAGATTTATGAATTTATGGGAGGTGTACCCTCATGTGGTCACCAAACTTTCCCTTCACTCTTAATGAAGACAAACTACCTAACTTTTGGCAACATGCAAAGCTTTACAACACCCACACACATGTATGTATGTATGTATGTATGTGTGTGTGTGTGTGTGTGTGTGTGTGTGTGTGTGTGTGTGTGTGTGTGTGTGTGTGTGTGTGTGTGTGTGTGTGTGTGTGTGTGTGTGTGTATGTGTGTGTGTATGTATATATGTATGTATGTATGTATGTATGTATGTATGTATGTATGTATGTATGTATTGTTAGGATTGGTTAAAATTCAAAGCCTAAGTGGTATTACACAACTTAGGCGTAAAACCTTCAATGATTTCACATAATGGAGATGTAAAATTTGAGTTTTAATTGTAGGCATTTAAAATTTATCTTTTTTAGTCTAAAGTAGTAACATAAGGTTTGATTAATATAGCTGATTATGAAGATTTATTATACTATAAGGTTTAGATAGAACCAATAAGATCATGACACTTGTCAGGTGCATGTTTATCAAGAAATTAAGCATTTTTGATGAATAATTTTATAAGAGAAATATTTGAAAACCCCAGAATCTGCCAGTAGCTTTAAAAACGTTATATGACTCACTCAAAGCTGTTTACCCAATTCAAATTAAGCTGAAAAAGTGCAATTACATGTATAATATTTCAGCGTATGCCGACATATCGCAGCTCTAGGGGTGATATATCGCCACACGGGGAATACGAAAAACACGTAATTTCGCACAAATGCATCGTCGAGCCTCGGGATATAGGCCCAGGCGATATATCGCCTACTATGGGCGATATATCGGCTCTAGGGCAAATATTTCAAATATTTTTTAAACCGAGCTCAATTCAACACTCAACCTCTTATCAAGCCTCTAAACCTTTTGACCAAGTCTTAAGCCTCCGCTGAACGAATATTCAATTGTTTTTCAATTAAATATTCTTTATTTTTTATTCAAGCTAAAAGAAGATCTTTTCACTCTTGAACTCTATAAATAGGACCTAGTACCCAACCATTTCTCTCATTCTTCAAGCTGTGTTCAGAGCCTTCAAGCTGCTAGGTTTACTATTGAGAGATAAACACTTGGGTTGGGGTTATAAGCTTTATCATCTTAAGCTTATTAAACACTTGGGAAGTAAGATAATAGTGTGTTTTTCAATATCGAGGTGTAGTTCGGTTCTAGTGCATTCAAAGGTATTCCCATTCCTAGTTCATTTCTGTATGTTTCATTAGTTTCTTATAGTTTTTTTCTACTCAAATCCTAACTCACTGTTTTCCATTCTTGGTTAGGTATTTAAGTTCTTTAAACTTAAGGTTTTCTTTCAGTAAGCTCTTCTTCTTGGTGGTTTAGTTCATTTCTTTTCATCTCTTTCTTTAGAATACTCACATTCTTATTAATGGTTTTTAGGAGTGTCCCAAATCCCGTCCTTGTTCTCACATCCCGGTATTGGTAAGGAAAATAAGATAGTTTCTATATGTTTATATGCTATGTTTATGTATAATATGTTATGATAATTTTATGTTATGTTATGTTATGTTTTTATGTATCTAGGGCTCATAGTTGCTTAGTTAGCAAGCCCTATTGTTTATCATTTTAATGGTTTAGAGTTATGATTTACCCTACCTCGACTAGTAGACTGAGGACCTAGATGGGTTATCATATACTACCATGTGATCTAACCTACCTCAATTAGTAGACAGAGGACCTAGATGGTTTATCACATGCCATGTTAATGAGTTAATGACCATTGATATTGTAGTCCTATATATGTTTTTATAGTCATATGTTTATAGTTTATGTTTTATGCTTTTAGTAGATTTTCCTTGCTGGGCATTAGGCTCATTCCTTTATTTTTATGTATGCAAGAAAATAGTTATGGTGGTGAAAGGATTCTTGGCAGCTTAGGGTTGTGTATTGAGGAAGAATGGATTCAGTGGACTGCGTGAATGATTCGAGGACGACGTTGTTTTCAGTCTTTTTAATTATGTTTTCTATGTATTTTCCGCACTTGGTTTTGTAAATAATTTTAATTAAGTTAAAGTTATGTTTTATTTTTTAAATAATGGGATCCCATACCTTGAATTTATGTACTTCAACATTTACTTGGATTTTTTAATAAAGTTTGTGAATGTTTCTTATGTAAGTTTTCGTGATAGTAGTGTCTATGTATAGTAGTTTTAATGGTCCAAAGTCTTAGAATTAGTTGGGTCATTACAATGTCGCCTATGCCTGGCAACATGTCGCCACATAATAAGTGACATGTCTTCTGACTCTGAAGTGGCTATTACATTTTTTGGCTCCAATTTTGTGATTTAAATACTCTAATCCTATGGGTTAGACTTAATGACAATGGCTACACTATAAAATAAGTATTTTAGAGTTTTGAAGTCTTGATCACACTTCTCAACTCTTTCTAGCTCTCCAAGATCATAAGTTTTCTCCAAGGAATTCATTAATAAATGTTCAATCCCATTCCCTTTCCTCGTAGAAAATGCTCAAGCACTATGTTGGGCTAGAAAATAGAGAATTTGGATAGCGATACTCCTTGTGTATGAGTTTTTGGTGTTTTCTTCCCCAAGTTTGAAGATTCAAGTGGTGTTGTACAACATTATTCTTCTCGTCATAGTTTGGATTTTGTCTTTTTGTTTGCACTTGGTTTCTTTTATGATTTTTTGGTTCTTTATAATGTAACTTGCATCTAGTATAGATAGGTGGTGTAAGTTCACTCTCCCCCAACAATAAAATTCTCTATATCTCCTCATTTCTTGTTTTTCTACATCACCAAGGATGAATATTCATCAATTTCGACTTTGAAATTTATGACTCAAGATTTTGTAAGATTGGAAAGAATTGATGGAACTAATTTTGTTCGTCGGCAAGATAAAATTATGTTTGAATTCTTACATCTCTCAGTTGGGGGAGAGTAAAATTACACCACCAATATAATATGAATATACACAAAATTTCACTTGACAGAGTCCAACAAAAGATTAGAGAAGAGAAGTGAAAATCCTAGTTGTAGAATAAATCCTTAATCTTCTTGAAAGCTTCAATTCCTAAATGGAACACTGCTTGAATCTTCTTTGTTGATGGAGAATAAAAACCAAGGCTTTTCATGCGATCTATCATTGTCAAAATTCTTTATTTCTTACCCTTTATGGATACTTGATGCTTTCTCTAGTATGAAAGAGAATTGGGATTGCACAAGCCTTGAAAATCAAAATACGTTTTCTTTTTAAATTTCTTGGATAAAACTTGTGATCTTTAAATCATCCAAGCATTACTCGAAGCTCGGCTTGCTCCCTTCTTTCTATGACCAAATCCAAGGATTATGCTAACAACTGATGATTTTGATCCTGGTCGTATGTAAGTCTTCTATGGGATGGAGGAGTAAGCTTGACAGGTATCATGGCTTCATACCCATATGCTAAAGAAAATGGATTATGGCCAGGTGCTATTTGAGTTTTTGTTCAATATGACCAGAGAACTTCAGGTTATTCATCTGCCCATCCTGCTTTTGCTTGTTTGAGACGTTTCTTCAATGTGTCTTTCAAGGTCTTGTTCATTGCTTCGACCTGCCCATTAGTCTTGGGATGTGCGATGGAGGAGAAGCTTTTGGTAATACCATGTCGTGCAAAAAAATATGTGAACAGATCACTGTCAAATTGGGTACCATTATCAAATACTAGTTTCATTGGTAGTCCATATCGACAAATGATATTTTTTGCTACAAAATGAAGAACTTTTTTTCGATGTGATCGTTGCTAGTGCTTCTGCTCCAGTCCATTTGGTAAAGTAATCTACCACAACTATTGCGAAAATACGTACTCCATAGAGTCTTCGTTCATTGTCAGCCAAAAATATCCTTGTCACATAATCTTCTTAGAAAAGCTTCGCCCCTAGCGTGATTGCCACAAAATCTCTTGTGGACCTCTTGTAAAAGTGTTTTTGATTCATCATTGGTTACATATCGTGGTAAGGGTAATGCGAATCCTTATTGATACATTATTTCATCGATAATGTCACCTTTTCTTATCATCATCTCTGTTTTATTTCGATCAATAGGTAAAATACCTTGCTCAAGATACTTAGAAATACGAGTCATCCTTGAATCAATAACGTTTATTACTACATTGGATTCTTGTTCGTTGATAGTTAGTGTTGCTAGACACTCGACGAGAATGGCATTTAACATGTTAGCATCGTTCACGTTAGCCAATTTAGCTAGTGCATCAACATTTGTATTTTGGTTGCATAGAACCTGTTTGATATAGTATTTCTCAAATTGAGCTCGCAGGTCCTTGGCTTTGTTTAGGTAGGCAACAATTTTTAATCCCCATGCTTGGTATTATCCTACTATTTGATAGACGACTAGTTGGGAGTCACTATATATTTTTACTGATCGAGCCTTTATATCCTTTTCTAATCTTAACTTGCGAGGAGGGCTTCATATTATGCTTCGTTGTTGGATGCACTAAATCCAAGCCTTAGCGCGTAGTGAATTCGATGTCCTTCTAGTGAAATTATGATTTTGCTACTCTTGAATTGTGTTCATTTGAAGAGTCATTGATGAATATCTTCCAAAAATGGAAGATCAATTTGGATTTATTTATCTTTTTTCTCGGTGTGCTGGTCATTTTCATTAATGACACTAGTATATTCGGCAATAAAATCTGCAAGGGCATGTCCTTTGATTGTTGTTCATGGTTGATAAATATTCTTGAGTTGTCCTAATTCCACATCCATTTAAGTTGTTGACCAGGTGTAGAGTCCCATAATTTTACTTAGTTAGTTAGATAGTAGTAATAGTAGCAATATCTAGTAGTAGTTATAGTATGTTAGTTACCGTGGATTGTGGTTCAAACTGGGACTTAGTTGGAAACTCATAGCAACAATTATTAATTTTATAAGTTTAACCTATAGTTTAAAAATATTAATTATAACATAAGGTTTGATTAATATTGCTGGTCCTAGATGTATTATTTATTATAACCTAAGGTTTAGATGAAGCCAATAAGAATATGACACTTGTCATAAGCATGATTATTAAGGAATTAGTATTTTAATGATAAAATAAGGAAATATAAGCTTTAGTCTTCACCAGAAACTGTTAGGGTCATAGTTTGGCTCAGTCAAAGTAGTTATCCAACCTTAATTATGCTGAAAAAGTGCAATTATGTGTTTTAAATATTCACGTATGCTGATATATTGCAGCTGGGAGCCGATATATCGCCTGACGAAGGATACAGAAAACACATTGACGTTGCACGAACGAGCAAACGAGCCTCGGGATTACTGGGGGAGGCGATGTATCGCCTAGGGTGGGCGATATATCGGCTCCTTGTAGGTTGTTTTGTAAGTTTAACTTTTTGTTATTTTAAAAATATCCTTAACCATTTAGACCTGCTTCTGAACATTTTTTGACTGAGTCTTCAACCTCCGATTGGCGAAAATTCGATTATTTTTCAATTATTTTTTTTCAAATCAAAATGGGATTAGTTTCACTCCTTACCTCATTAAATAGGACCTAGTACCCATCCCTTCCTCTCATTCTTCAAGCTGTGATCAGAGACTCCAAGGTGCTAGTGCTACCATAGAGTGATAAACACTTGGGTTGGGAATAAGCTTTGCCATTCTTAAGTTTTTATAAACACTTTGGAAGTGAGGTTTTGAGTGTTTTCGGTATTGAGATTTAGACCAAACTATAAGGTCATTCAAGGTATTCCTATTCTTTAAGTCCAGCTCTATTTGATTCTATAGTTTTCTTTAGTTTCTTTTATTTAGATCCTAACTCTTGTTATTGGTTCTTAATTAGGTTCTTGAAACTTAAGTTCTTTCTTGGTAAGTTTCTTCTTGATGGTTTAGTTCCCACATTCATTCTTTATTCTTTAGAAATACTCACCATTCTTATTGTTGGTTTTAGGAGTGTTCCAAGTCCGCATTTGTTCTCAAATATCCCGGTGTTGGTAAGGAAAATATGATAGATCTTGTATGTTTGTATGATATGTTATGCTTATATGTTATGTTTATGTATAATATGTTATGATAAATTTATGTTATAATATGTTATGTTATGTTTTTATGTTATCTAGGGCTCATAGTTTCTTAGCTAGCAAGCCATAGTGTTTTATCATTCTCATGGTTTAGAGTTATGATTTACCCAACCTCAGATATTAGACAGAGGACCTAGATGGGTTATCATATACTACCATGTGATCTAACCTACCTCAGATATTAGACAGAGGACCTAGATGGTTATCACATGCCATGTTAATGAGTTAATGGCCATTAATATTGTAGTCCTATATGATATATGTTTTTATAGTCATATGTTTTATAGTGTATGCTTATGATATAGGGTATATGTTTTAGATAGTCGTATGTTTTTTTTTATAGTATATGATATAGTTTTATGCTTATGTTTGCAATGTATGTTTTTAGTAGATTTTCCTTGCTGGGCATTAGGCTCATTCCTTTATTTTTTTAGTGTGATGCAGGAAACTAGATACGGAGGTGGAAAGATTGTTGGTAGCTTGGCTTGTGTGTTGAGGATGAACAGACTGAGTGAACTCCGTGTCAATCGAGGGTGACGTTGTTTTTAGTTTAAAAAAAAATGATGTTTCTATGTATTTTTTGAATTTAGTTTTTAAATAATTGAATTAAAGTTTATGTTTTTCTTTTAAACAATGGGTACTCATGCCATATTTTCTATTGTTATGTATTTGATACAATATTTTAAGTTTTAATAAAGATATATTATTTCTTATGTATCTTTCCAAAATAGTAGCTATGTCTAGTAGTTTTTAATGGTCCAAGGTCTTAGAAATAGTTGGGTCATTACAGTTGGTATCAGAGCAACGATCCATTTGCATGAAGTTCTCCTTGATACACATGCTCAAGCTCCGAATCTTACCGCCAATGTAAGTGATTATGTTATAGTTGTTATGATTATGTGTTAGTAAAACGTTTTAGCCCTTATGTTTTCAGTTAAGAATACCTACAAATTAGTTTATTTTCTTTATTTATTTTATTTATTATCTTTGCATTTATGATTGTATATAGTGAAAACCTTTTTCCAAATTAATATTATTGTTATTTTTGAATGACATGTATGAGTTTGATTTTCTTTTACAATCATAATAAATTATAAATTTAATAAATAATGACCAAGTTCGGTGAGGGTGAATACAAATCAATGGACCGGGTTCTATATTGAGAGTTAGGGGGCCATAGTAGTGGGAACGATTTTACTGATCCTAGCCCTCCCTCGATATGGTTAACTTTGGAACAACGACGAGTTTCGAGCCTGAGAATTAAGTCATATAGGATAATTAGAAACACACTTAGAAAATAATAAAGATGGCTTATTTTTCTAAAGTGTAGAAACACACCCTAATTATAAAGAAGGCTCACATAATTTTTTCATAAGAAGTCATCAATTAATAGGTCCGAGTTATGTTTGCTTAGAATAAGTTTTTGCCTTAGAGCCTATTAGGGTAAGTTTTAATATGTTTCCTCGACTATTAGAACTTTGCTGAAGATTTCGCTCAGAAGATCTACTCGCAACAACGCCAATGCCTCAAGCGTCGCTCCTGAAACTTATGAAGGCCCTACAGTTCGCAGAAGGGGAAGGCGTGCAACCAATGCTGCTGCTAATGAAAGAGCGTCACCGCTGGCAGTTGACAACACTGCAGAAATTGCAAGACTACGACAGCAAGTGGAGGAATTACTACAGCAACAGCGACATCAGACTTAAACTCAACCTCCACCTCAACTGCAACCACACCCTCAGCAAATGGCTCAAGTAGCCCATCAAGTAGGTTCTTATGGGGGATGGCCAATGGCGAACTATGCGACATACCCAGCTCAGTACATGGAGCCAATCTATGAGTGGTTTCGTAAGCAACACGCTCCAAAATTTGAAGGGACAACAGACCCCTTTGAGGCAGAAGAATGGCTCAGAAATGTAGAGCCGATCCTAGCGCATATGAATCTCGGCAACGCAGACCGCATATCTTGCATTTCATCTCTGCTTAAGAAGGATGCTAGAATATGGTGGGACTTAGTTCAGAAGACTCACGATGTCGCCACCATGAAATGGACAAGATTTGTGGAGCTGTTCCACAAGAAGTGCTACAACTTTGACGTCATCGCTACAAAGGTCGAGGAGTTTGCTACGGTAGTAGAATATGCTCAACAGTTTGACCATTTAGCCAAGTTTGTACCAGAATTGGTTCCAACTAATTTTCTGAGGGTGACCAAGTTCGTTAGAGGACTTAGACCAAAGATTGAGTTAGGGGTTAAGGTAGCAAACCTGAGAAATACTACTTATGCCAATGTTATAGAAACGACAATAGAAGTGGAAAGGCTTCAGGCAAATGTTAGTAAAGAAGAGGCCAGTAAGCCTGAGCCTAAGCAGTAGGGTCAACCCCAGAATGGTCGGAACAACCACAACAACAGCCGTCAGCATAGCAATAGTAATAGTAATGTTCAAAAGAGAAATAAGCAGGCCAATGGTGATAAAAGGGCACGGACGAATAATGGAAGTAATAGGCCGGGTTATGTAGAATACCCACAATGTGCTAAGTGCCAAAAGAAACATCCTGGTGAATGCTGGGCAAACACCAAAGGATGCTACAACTGTGGTCAAGAAGGACACCGGAAGAGAGACTGTCCTCAGCTTAAGCCAGAGGAGAAAATGGACAATACAATGGTTCATGCCTGGGTATTTTCCTTAACCTAAGGAGATGTTGATGCTAGCAATAAGTTGGTTACAGGTTAGGTTTCTATCCTCAATAATGTATGTTCTGTATTATTTGATTTGGGAGCAATATACTCGTATATCTCGTTAGGAATGATAGAGAAATTAGACAAACCTCGTAGAACTAGGTTTGTGACATAGTTGTCTTCGGGTAAAATAGTCCTATCATCACGGATAGTACGAGGCGTACCGATCAAAATTAAGGACATAGAACTAGAAGGAGACCTGATAGAACTAGAGATCAAAGACTTTGACATGATATTAGGCATGGATAGGCTAGGAAGGCATGGCGCAACCATCGATAGCAGACGTAAGCAAGTAACGTTTGAAACTCCTGATGGCCTAAGACTATGCTATATGGGAAATTTTTTAGGACTATCTACGCTGCTTATTTCATTTCTCAAAGCTTAGAGGATGATAGAAAAAGGATGTCACACATTCTTAGCCAACGTTACAGATGTGGTAAAGGAAACACCACTAAAAGTTGGAGACATCCACATTGTAAAGGAATTCCCAGAAGTATTTCCTGACACCTAGCAGGATTACCGCGGACACGGGAGATAGACTTCACAATCGAACTAGTACCAGGCACCGAGCCTATTTCCAAGGCACCATACCGAATGGCACCTACCGAACTCAATGAGTTAAAGACGCAGCTACAAGAACTCTTAGACTTGGATTTCATTAGACCGAGCCATTCGCCATGGGGAGCACTGGTTCTATTTGTGAAGAATAAGGACGAAAGTATGCAGATGTGTATAGATTATCGCCAGCTGAATAAGGTGACAATTAAGAATAAGTACCCGCTACCTAGAATTGACGACTTGTTTGATCAACTTCGAGGGGCAACCATTTTCTTTAGATTGATCTATGGTCTGGGTATCACCAGCTCAAAGTACGGGAAGAGGATAATCCCAAGATGACTTTTAGAACTCGTTATGGACATTACGAGTTTCTAGTTGTGTCTTTTGGTCTTACTAACGCTCCAACCACATTTATGGATTTAATGAATATGGTATTTATGGATTATTTGGACGAATTCGTCGTAGTGTTCATCGACGATATCTTGGTGTACTCAAAGGACGAAGTTGGACATGAGGAATATTTAAGGTTGATCTTGTTACGTCTAAAGGAGCATCAACTTAATGCCAAATTCAAGAAGTCCAAATTTTTGCTGTCACAAGTAGTGTTTCTTTGGCACATAGGATCCAAGGAAGGAGTTGAAGTAGACCCATCTAAGGTAGAGGCTGTAAAGGATTGGCCAAGACCAAAGACGCGTCTGAGGTAAGAATTATTTTGGGATTAGCAGGTTATTATCGGAGGTTTGTAGAGGGTTTTTCTAAGATAGCCACTCTGCTTACCTACCTGACCCGGAAACAACAAAGGTTCAACTAGACTGATAAGTGTGAAGAGAGTTTCCAGTTGCTTAAGGATATGCTTAGCACCAGTACTTTGTGTACCGACACCCAATGATAATTTTGTAGTCTATTGCGATGCGTCGAAGCAAGGATTGGGTTATGTGCTGATGCAGAATGATAAGGTGATAGCCTAAGCCTCAAGGCAAACGTAGTTCCTGATACACTAACTAGGAAGAATTATGGAAGTCTAGCATCATTAGCTGGTATAGAAAAGCCGCTACAGCAGGAGCTGATCAATGCCGGAATAGAAGTTGTCATTGGTAAACTGGCTAACTTGTCCATCCAGTCAAGTCTGTTAAAAGATATACAGATTGGGCAAGGACATGATGACACATTAGTAGCACATATGGATGCAGTTAGAGAAGGGAAGGCCACAGATTTCTCAATATCTAGTAAGGGGTTATTAAGATATAAGGTTCAGGTATGCGTGCCAAATGATAAAGGGATTAAGATGAAGATCTTAGAGGAAGCACATAATACCCCATACTCAGTTCACCCAGGGTCGACCAAGATGACTCACGACTTTAAAGCGTTATATTGGTGGCCAGGAATAAAGGAAGATATAGCGAAGTATGTGTCTAAATGTTTAGTATGCCAGCAAGTGAAAGCAGAACATCAGCGGCCTGCAGGCTTATTGCAACTCCTTAGCATTCCATAATGGAAATGGGATGATATGGCCATGGATTTTGTGACGGGTTTGCCACGAACAAGTAAGCAGCATGATTCAGCTTGGGTAGTAATAGATAGACTAACCGAGTCAGCTCATTTCCTGCTTGTCAAGACTACGTATTTAGCAAATCAATACACAGACGTTTAAGTCCAAGAAATAGTACGATGGCATAAAATCTCTAAGATAATAGTATTCGATAAAGGATCGATGTTTTGGAGTAAGTATTGGCAGCCGATAGAATTCTCCTTCAACAATAGCTACCAGTCAACAATCAGGATAGCACCCTACAAGCTACTTTATGGAAGGAGGTGTCGATTGATGCTACATTGGGACAGGGTAGGAGAAAGGAAAATACTTGGATCCGAAGCTGTTAGAGAAGCTTAGGATGTAGTAGCACTGATTAGAAAGCATATGCTTTCTGCCCAGAGCCGTCAGAAAAGTTATGGGATGTCGAGCAGCGTGATGTGGAATTCAAAACCGGAGATAAAGTCTTCTTAAGAATATCTCCTATGAAATGATGTAAAGCGGTTTGGAAAAAAAAGGGCAAGCGGACAAAGTGAACAAAGTCCCCGGTTTATAGGTCCTTTTGAGATAGTGGACAAAGTGGGAGTAGTTGCATATAGATTAGCCCTATCGCCAGCTCTAGCAGATAGTCACAATGTGTTCCACATCTCGATGTTGCATAGATATGTGTTAGACCCATCTCACGTCCTCAACAATGATATGATAGCATTCCAAAAAGACTTGAGTTTTGAGGAACAGCCGGTAAGCATCCTATATAGAGGGATGAAAGCATTATGGTCTAAGAGTATTCTGATAGTCAAGATCCAATGGAGTAATAGTTCTCAAAAGGAGGCAACGTGGGAGTTGGAGGAAGACATGTTAGATCGGTATCCGGAATTTTTTGATAACTAAATTTTGGGGACGAAATTCTTTTTAGTAGGGGAGAATTGTAGAGTCCCAGAATTTTACTTAGCTAGTTAGATAGTAGTAGTAGTAGCAATATCTAGTAATAGTTATAGTATGTTAGTTACCGTGGATTTTGGTTCAAACCGAGACTTAGTTGGAAACTCATAGCAACAGTTATGAATTTTATAAGTTTAACCTATAGTTTAAGAATATTAATTATAACAGAAGGTTTGATTAATATTGCTGGTCCTAGATGTATTATTTATTATAACCTAAAGTTTAGATGAAGCCAATAAGAATATGACACTTGTCATAAGCATGATTATTAAGGAATTAGTATTTTAATGATAAAATAAGGAAATATAAGCTTTAGTCTTCACCAGAAACTGTTAGGGTTGTAGTTTGGCTCAGTCAAAGTAGTTATCCAACCTTAATTATGCTGAAAAAGTGCTATTTCGTGTTTAAAATATTCACGTATGCTGATATATCGCAGCTGGGAGCCGATATATCGCCTAACGAAGGATACGGAAAACACGTTGATGTTGCACGAACGAGCAAATGAGCCTCGGGATTACTGGGGGAGGCGATGTATCGCCTAGGGTGGGTGATATATTGGCTCTATGTAGGTTGTTTTAGAAGTTTAAAAATACCCTTAACCACTTAGACCCGCTTCTTAACGTTTTTGACCGAGTCTTTAGCCTCTGATTGGTAAAAATTCAATTATTTTCATTCAAATCAATATGGGGTTAGTTTCACTCCTTACCTCTATAAATAGGACCTAGTACCCAACCCTTCCTCTCATTCTTCAAGCTGTGATCAGAGACTCCAAGGTGCTAGTGCTACCATAGAGTGATAAACAATTGGGTTGGGAATAAGCTTTGCTATTCTTAAGTTTTTATAAACACATGGGAAGTGAGGTTTTGCGTGTTTTCGGTATTGAGGTTTAGACCAAACTATAAGTTCATTCAAGGTATTCCTATTCTTTAAGTCCAGCTTTATATGATTCTATAGTTTTCTTTAGTTTCTTTTATTCAGATCCTAACTCTTGTTATTGGTTCTTAATTAGGTTCTTGAAACTTAAGTTCTTTCTTGGTAAGTTTCTTCTTGATGGTTTAGTTCCCACATTCATTCTTTATTCTTTAGAAATACTCACCATTCTTATTGTTGGTTTTAGGAGTGTTCCAAGTCCCGCATTTGTTCTCAAATATCCCGGTGTTGGTAAGGAAAATATGATAGATCTTGTATGTTTGTATGATATGTTATGCTTATATGTTATGTTTATGTATAATATGTTATGATAAATTTATGTTATAATATGTTATGTTATGTTTCTATGTTATCTAGGGCTCATAGTTGCTTAGCTAGCAAGCCCTAGTGTTTTATCATTCTCATGGTTTAGAGTTATGATTTACCCTACCTCAGATATTAGACAGAGGACCTAGATGAGTTATCATATACTACCATGTGATCTAACCTACCTCAGATATTAGATAGAGGACCTAGATGGTTTATCAGATGTAATGTTAATGAGTTAATGGCCATTAATATTGTAGTCCTATATGATATATGTTTTTATAGTCATATGTTTTATAGTGTATTCTTATGGTATAGGGTATATGTTTTAGATAGTCTTATGTTTTTTATAGTATATGATATAGTCTTATGCTTATGTTTGCAATGTATGTTTTTAGTAGATTTTCCTTGCTGGGCATTAGGCTCATTCCTTTAGTGTGATTCAGCAAACTAGATACGGAGGCGGAAAGATTGTTGGTAGCTTGGCTTGTGTGTTGAGGATGAACGGACTGAGTGGACTGCGTGTTGATCGAGGATGACGTTATTTTTAGTTTATTTTTTAAAATTATGTTTCTATGTATTTTTCGCATTTAGTTTTTAAACAATGTGTACCCATGCCATATTTTCTATTGTTATGTATTTGATACAATATTTTAAGTTTTAATAAAGATATATTATTTCTTAAGTATCTTTCTAAAATAGTAGCTATGTCTAGTAGTTTTTAATGGTCCGAGGTCTTAGAAATAGTTGGGTCATTACACCAGGCGCTTCGAATTTTTACAAAACTTGTCTTAAAGGTTGGTTGGTTAATACTTTAATGGGGTGTGAGCTTGAAAGTAAGGTCATAACTATCGAGATGCAGGCAATGCTTATGTAATATATTGGATGAATATTTGGCCTCTGCTCCTATCAACCTTTTGCTTATGTAATATATTGGATTATGTGTTTGATTATCTTCTAGTACCAGTACTACACTGGCTGCATGTTCCGTTATTGCCAAGTACACAAAAAATCTTCTCCGTCTATTGGTTTGGACAGAATAGGTGGCTGAGCTAGATGTCTTTTTATTGCCTCAAATATCTGTTCATACTCTTTTGTCCATTCAGATTTCTTGCTTACTCGTAGTAGATTGAAGAATGGGACACACTTGTCTATTGATTTTGAAATAAATCTACCGAGGACAACTACTCATTCTGATAAGCTTTGCACATCTTTGATTTTAGTTGGTGCCTACATATTGACCAATGCTTGTATCTTCTCGAGATTTTATTCTATTCCGAGAAATTTTATAAAACCAACACCAAAAGAGAACTTCAGAGGGTTAAGTTTCATTTGATAATTTTTTAAGATATTGAAGCACTCCTCAAGGTCTCAAACATGCCCCCACCTTTTTCTGATATGACCAACAAATCATATGTTGAGATTGGTTAAATATAATGGTTATGTTATTTACACAATGTGGTGTAAAACACTTAACAATTTTCATTGAAGTTGAAGTAAAAATATGATAGATTTGTTCGGGGGCTAAATGTTATGATAGCCTGGGATGTTCGAATTACATCAATACCTAGGGAAACTACTTATGCTCAGGTGGTTGAAAAATCCCTCATAGCTGAGGAGGCAGAGCATAAGATATGGAGGGAGAGTGTTTCACGACGTGATGTTGGGAGGGCAGTGCCTCCATTTGTGGGGTCTGGTAGGTGCGGAGGCCCTAGCAATCTGAAGAGGAAGACCCTTGACACCTCAACCACTGCACGTTCTGATAGAAGGGCCCGGGGTGTTCAGGGCGGCAATGAGACTTGGAGGAGTTACTCGAAGTGTGCCAGGTGTAGCAGGCACCATCTGGGAGAATGTTGGTCGAAGGCATGCTATCTGTGTGGGGTGGCTGGGCATCTCAAGAAAGACTACCCAAGTTTGAAGAAAGAGAACCCAAGAAGGCGGACATCTTGACTCCAGCTCGAGTGTTCACCTCGACGCAGACAGAGGCCAAGGCTAGTCCCTCAGTAGTGATAGGTCAACTTTCTAGTGCTGGCACTCCATACACTGTATTGATTGATTCTAGTGCTACACACTCGTTTGTTTTTGGTATAGTAATTGATAGAATGTGTAGACCTTGTGAATATTATACTGTGGGGTTTGAGACTTTATTGCCTACCGGGGAGCTGGTAGTCTCTAGGAGATGGGTTAGTTCATTGCTAGTGGTGGTTAACAATACAAAACTATCAGTAGATTTGATTGAAGTGGGTATGGATGATTTCAACATGATTCTGGGAATGGATTGGTTAGTCAATTACGTGGCAACTATAGACTGTAAGAAAAAGATGGTGACTTTTGAGCCTGAGGGTGAGGACCCTTTTGTTTTTGTTGGCACTGTGCATGGACCCCGTATTCCCTATTGCAAGGAGGTTGCATAAGATTCCTAGCTAGTGTGGTGGATACCGCTAAGGTCGTGCCAGTGGGACCAGAAGAGACTAGATTAGTTTGTGAGTTCTTAAATATGTTCCCTAAGGACTTACCAGGATTGCCACCGCACTGGGAGATTGGGTTTTCATTGAGTTGGCACCAGGTACAAAACCAGTATCTAGGGCACCATACAGAATGGCTTCAGCAGAATTGAAAGAGTTGAAGGTACAGTTACAGGAAATACTGGACTTGGGATTTATCAGACCTAGCTTCTCACCGTGGGGTGCACCCATTTTGTTTGTGAAGAAAAAAGATGGGACCCTTAGAATGTGCATAGATTATAGGGAATTGAACAAGCTGACTATCAAGAACAAGTATCCACTACCGAGGATAGATGACTTGTTTGACCAGTTGCACGCTAAGAAAATGTTCTCGAAGATTGTTCTTCAATCTGTTTATCACCAGTTGAGGATCAAGGATGAGGATATTCTGAATATGGCCTTTCCCACTAGGTACAGACATTACGAGTTTCTAATCATGTCATAACTAATGCCCCAACAACGTTATGGATATGATAAATAGGGTGTTCAAGGATCATTTGGATTAGTTTGTGATTGTCTTCATCGATGATATCCTGGCTTACTCTCAGGCAAAGGCAGGTTGTAACGTGCTCCTAATCCAGGACTGTTACACAGTGTAATATAAATATTGTTTAACTTGCTACACGATTCATTTGGACTTAAACCGTGTAATCAAAACTAATCGTGAGTTTAGGTACGAAAAATTTTGGTCAAAAGTCAACCATTCATTAAAAGAGTTTGATTTCAATACATGGGATCCCAACATAGTTTAAAATGGTTACAAACCCAAAAATGTATACAACAAAATTAGGGTCAAACCCTAGTTCCAACTGATAACCTCGGTCGTGACGGACGAGTAGACCACATATGTACACTCAGTCTTTGAAGCTCTCCAACTCATGTGGTTAGTCCAACTTTTCCTTTCCTTTACCTGCACCATTTAGAACCCGTGAGCTGAGGCTTAGGAAGAAAAAATAATCATGCTTATAAGCAGTACATTACCATATTAAAGATTCATAATTAGCATGCCTAGCAGTAATAAACCTACTCATGTATGTAATAAATCTAGATAAGTGACTATAGAGTCATACTAGGGCCTACTGCCCAATTTCTCATATAACCAACCTTAGAGCTGGCCAAGCAAGTCTAATGTTTAACATTCCAGATGACCTTAGGGGCGTTCAAGCGTTTATCTCGCTTCCGAGTTGGATTAACCCTATCGGTCAGCGTTTAGCATGCTATTGTCGCCCTCGACTCCTAAGCCGAGCATTTAAACCCTCAACTTATAAGTTGAGTCTCGTATCCTTCAACTGATAAGTCGAGTCTTTTTAACCTTCAACTGATAATTCAAAATTTTTTAATCTTCAACTGATAAGTCGAGTCTTTTAACCTTCGATTGATAAGTCAAGTCTTTGAACCTTCGATTGATAAGTCGAGTCCTTAACCTTCGACTGATAAGTCGAGTCTTTTAAAACAGATGTGTCCTTCACTATTAAGCCAAGCTCTTCATCAGATAACACAGATGAATCCTCAGCTTATAAGTTGAGCATCCTAATCAGATATACATATAATCAATTATTACATAACATAGGTAAGCACAATGCATTTAACATGTTTAATAAAACATTCTTAGCATATTAATAATCATGTACTATAATAAGGCCAAGCCCTAAACACAGGCCAGGTGTAGTATTCGTACCACAGGTCCTGAGTAAATAGTGTTTGGTGACCCCCGAGTACGGTCCTTTCTTCTTGAGCCTAATGGTTCACCCTAATCACAACCATAAGAATGAATAACTATCAGGAAATGAACTAATAAAGGCTTCCAGACCAAGTCCTAGCCTCCAGCACCTTGAAATCTACTAACCCTGGTAGTAGAATCATTCCCGAGCCCTTAGATTTGGGTTCCCAGCTTCAAAAACCCAACTTTCCTTATTTCCCCTATTACAGTTGCGGTGCCCCTAGTTAGGGTTGTGGCACAACAAGCTAGAGAGTCCCCGAGCCCAAAACAACAGGGCACGCGCCGTGGCGCAACACGCTTAGCGCCAAGGCGGTTCAAGGCACCTGCTTGTCCCTCTGAGTTCGCAAGGGTCGCGACACCCAAGAACAAAGCG
Organism: Humulus lupulus; assembly: GCF_963169125.1. Classification (NCBI taxonomy): domain Eukaryota; kingdom Viridiplantae; phylum Streptophyta; class Magnoliopsida; order Rosales; family Cannabaceae; genus Humulus; species Humulus lupulus. The sequence goes on from NC_084794.1 coordinate 126,340,222, forward strand.
AACGTAGAAAACCAGCGATTTTAAGAATCTCCAATCCTCCAAAAACCACCCCAAAACATGATTTTCACCTGTTTCGACCATCATAATGGTCCCAACAGTTTAGAAACACAGTAAACAACTCTAAAACTCAAGTGAACATCCACAATTCAATAAACTTCAAAACTCTAAAACAAAACTAAACCAAAACTCAAATAACTAAGTTACCTATGATTGAATTCGACCCATCTATGATTCCCTTAAGCTTAAACAACTTCCTACTTGCCCTTAACCTTCTTAAGAACTCAGTCCTCCTTCAAAACCTCCAAGCTTAGAGGGAGAGAGAGTGAGAAACGTGACAAACAAGAGACAGAGAGAGAGATAGAATGCCTTGCCTTATTTTACTCAATTTTCCCCTAGTTCCTGAGCTATACTACTCAGCCAACGCAAAAATAACTAATGGTCTAAAGACCAAAATGCCCTCAAGGCAACTCTCTCCTTTCAATGCCCCTCGAGGGCAAAAACGTCAATTACACTCCCGTCTCACATAATACTTGAAATTCCTATTTAATTCCGCTAAACCTAGAATATTACTAACCTTCCCAAAATATGACTCATACTCTCGTGAGTCCTGGTAACTCACTGAATTACCGAAGTACCCCTTGGCTTACCCCGAGCTGAGTATAAATTTCCCGTTGTGACTAAACTGCTATCTTGCTCTTAAGGAACGACTCCTGTCGAATATCTCAAATATATCCATATAATAATGTGGTATACTCATATATTATCATATAATTATAATTAGACCTTCAACAGGTCAAAATTACAAATATGCCCCTTTAAATAAAAGCGAGTCTGTTTCTCACATTTAATACACCTAAACATGCATAATTGGCTATATAATAATATAATACAAGAAATTCACATAATCGCATCAATATCCAATTAATTCACATAATATTCCAATACTGCCATCCCGGGCCCTTAATCAAGACACTAAGCCTTATTAGGAATTTTGGGACGTTACATAGAGCATGGGCGTCATCTTTGGTTCGTATTATAGAGATTGAGGGAGCACCGGTTGTATGCCAAGTTTAAGAAGTGCGAGTTCTGGTTATCGCAGGTTACATTCATTGGTCACATTATTAGTAAAGATGAGATTAAGGTATATCCGGCCAAGGTTGAAGTAGTTAGGGACTGGTTGTTGGTATTTAATGAGCAAATCATAGATACACATCGGGGAATGAGCTATTTTTAATAATTATTAATACCAGCCAAGATCATACACACACATATATATATATTAAATCACATACAATCAGATTAGAGATTACCTCTTGTAGTCTATCAAGTGTCCTTGAATCTTTTTGTATATAATTAACGATCTTCCTATCCAAGTTATGAAGACTCACACCTTGATCTTCCAAACCAATCCTCAAACACATAAGGACATGTGTGGTCACATAGTATTCAAATGGTTGATTTATGACTCTCTAGATGTACTCAACACATGAGATCTAGAGATGTTTGATATAGAGAAGAGAAATTAAATAGTTTTCAGGTTTAGGAAAACTATTGCTTCGATTTCTGAAAGAGAGTTTGTGTTTTTTTAAACAATAACCTTCTTTTTAGGTTTATAAAGATAATTAACTTATTTAATTAATCTTTATTTTATTAAAATAAAACAGATTAGTTATAACCTTATTTAATTACGTAATTTCAATCATATTTAAAAGATTAATTAAATATATATAATTAAATAAACAAATTATTTAAAATTCAAATCCTAGGGATAGGAAATATCGCTGTGTGGCACCACTCACTTTGCGCGTGAGCCACATTAGGGTTTTCCCTAATTTTCTCATTTGTTTATTTAATTAATATTTAATACAATATATTTATCTCAAAATAAATATCAGTTAATTTAAAATTAACTTGATCTTAAAATATCAATTTTAAATAATTAAATAAATATCTTATTCTAAATAAGATAATTATCAATCTCTCTTTATATATTAATCCAAACAAGATTAATATTTATTTTAACCTATAGTTTTTCAAAATAAAAACTATATAGTTAAATAATTAATTAATTTATAATTAATCAATTGCCCATAATTATTTCTGTTATCCCCGTTTCCTGTCGTGGGCCCGGGATGATGGCCCAGGCCCATGGTCTGGGGCGTTAAGATGTTGGTCCGGCCCAAGCCCGCTTGGTACAGGAGTAACCGAGGGCCACGACCCTAGTGTGATTCTGGACCCAGATTGTGTCCGGGATGGTGATCCAGGACAGTCGTCCAGGAGACGACAGATGGTTCGGATCGTAATAGAAGCACACGTAAAATGACCCCGGAGCCTGGTAACGGTCCGGGCCCGTGGTAAACGAAGAGGGACAAAGGTAAATGAACCCGGATCAGGTCCTCCCGCTGGGCAAGGAAAAGCATCCATGATCCTGAACCCACCCCACGACGCGTGGGGGTTATCCCCACTTTTCACTTGTGGAAAAGGCCACCTCGGGATTGCACGCCGCTGTTTCAGATCTGCCCTGCCAAGTACTCTGACTTTTCTTGTCCCCTGAATCTGCCTCGTAACTCGAAGTGCCCAGACCAAAAGCACCATTTTGTCGGGCGAAATATAGTTCTTGGGCCACCCTATTGGGCCTTAATTAGTCTTGAATCTATGTATGTTTTATCTTTTATATTGGGCTTCCACCAGAGAAGCCAAGAGTATCCATATCTCTGATGGGCCCGGGTCATACCCAGCCCAGACCCAGTGTTCCTATGAGCTTATAAATAGAGGCGATAGAACACTGGAAAAATGATCTCTCTTCGACTGATATACAGTTACTCTGTCAAAACATAGAAAGAACTCCATTGTAAAAGACTTTCCAAGCTCTAATACAACTGACTCGTGGACTAAGGCTCATTAACGCCCCAACCACGTAAAAATCCTGTGTTAATCTTCTACTTTCCATATCATTATTCTTAGCTAATATCCATTAGTGTGGTTTCCAAAAATCTCAGTAAACATTTTGGTGCTTTACTACAATGGTAAACACACGACAAACAACCTTCGACCCTAGCAATCCAGAGTAGGGCTGTAATGCCCTAAATTTCCTAATAAGGTTTAGAACCTTGATTAGGAGGCTGGGAGGGCCATAATTGATTTATTATGGTATTTAATGATTATATGCATGTTTACGTGAATTATATTATTATATGATGGTGAATGCATGCATATGGGAGTATTTATTATTATAAGGGTATTTTGGTAATTTGGCCGCTGTGGGCGTAATTGTGTATTTTGGGTGCATGGTTGTGATTAATTAATATAGCCACATTATAAGGTGGATTGGTTCGAGCTAATCGACATGAGACGATCATGAGATGTAAGTGTTCGGTCTAGTCATAACGGGTTTAAGCTCGGGGCTCGGGGTGAGTCCCGGGGTGTTTTAATGATTAGAGCGTTACCGGGAGTAATAGGGTAACGGGATATGAATTATGGGTGTTTGATAGTATTGAGATTAGCAGGAATTGGGAAGCGTTAATTATGATTAACAGGATAAGTGGAAAGTACCAGTTTTACCCTTGAAGTGGTTTTAGATGCTTTAAGTGACTTAAGGGTATTTGGGTCATTTAGGTTTGGATTTGTATGACTTAAATTGGCTGCTGGCTGTAGAAGCATGTGGAATTAAAACAGAGCCAAAACAGAGTGTCTCTCTCCTTCCTGCACACCACCCTTCTCCATATTCTTCTTTGGTGTTCTTGAGCTCAAAGTGGGGTATTAAGCTAGGGAATTCAAAGGCTGGGTTTATGGACTTGGTTCAACTATTGAGGAAGGTTCAAAGCTGGTTTTGAGGTGAGTTCTAGTCATTTAATTCAGGTTGTGCTCTGTTTTCCCCTTTAGTTATTCAGCTTTTGATTCTTGTTGGAAGTTTGGATTTGAAGAGGTTTTAATTGATGTTTAGGTTGGGTTTTGATGAGGGGAAGTTATGGGTGATGTTTAGAGGTTTAATTGAGTGTTTGGAGGAGGTTTGGAGCTGATTAGAGGGTTTGGTTCCAAGGAAAAACGCAGGGGAAAATCTGGTGTTGCGTGCTGAGTTTTTGGCTAGTCTGGGCTGGGCGCCGCGGCACGGCTGTGGTGCGCCGTAGCCCTTGGCGTCTGGCAGGGAGGTCTGCCTCTGTCTGAGGGCGCGCCGCGGCGCAGCTGGGGAAGGCCGCGACCCTTAGGGAAATTTTGGCCAGAATCATGTTTTTAGCTTGAGGATTCAAGCCTTAGGCCTCGGGGTTGAACCTAGTACCCGGTTAAGTGGGGATTGATATCCCGGAGGCTAGATATTGGTTTGGGAACTTATGTTGATCATTTTTATTGATGGTATCTTATATTTGGTTATGACTAGGTGACCGCTAAAGGACTAAAAGTTGATCGTTCTCAAGGGTCGTTCTTTAAATCATTCTAGCTCGAATCTGAGGTAAGAAAATTGCACCCTGTGTATATATGACATGCATGGCTATTCTCGATGCATGTTGGTTGGTTATTAAGTATGACATGCATGGTTATTCATGATGCATGTTGGTTGATTATTGAATGTAACATGCATGGCAGTTATTGGTGCATGTTGGATTGCTGAGTATTATGCATGTGATGCATGAGAAACATGTGATTAGGACGTGCTTTGTATACTGAGTATGATATCATTCGGAGCTTGAGCCTCTCTGTTGTGCATGGTCCTAATTGTATTAGTACCTGTTAAGTAAGCATGCTGAATGCCTTGTTTATGGATATTGGACATGTGATATATGTTTGGTGGCATGGCTTACATGTGTATGGCGCTGACTTATTAGTCAGAATCGGCAATGGTGTCAGATCCGTCTGTGAAGCTGTGACTTATTAGTTAAGTTCACAACGGGCTGAGCACTGGTCGAGTTTCACCGACCCAAGAGTCAGAAGTGGCAGTGCGTTGTGAACACCGGGCCAAATGAAGATTAGATCTAATCGAGGTTGGCATTGAATGACCCATATAGGGTATTAATGCTGGACCGACTGGAAGGTTAATGAGACCTATAAGCGCTTGCCTGGTCTAAGACCAGATGATCATAGCCAAGGTATATGACCCCGGTGACTGCTTGTCATATGGCTGGGGGACGCTGTCCTTAGTTACGACTCTAGAGTAGGGAGGATGGTTATGTTGGTGACCAATCACCATGCACCTATCCTAATCAAGCTTATGAAAGAACCACTTATCAATTAAGCCCTGGTGGCCCTATCGTCACATGGCTAGAGGGAGTTGTACCCACTTTTGTGACTTTTGGCTATTGTCACCTATCTGCTTGGGACCGTTGGACCTGAGTGGCTATTATGATTATTGTTGATATTACATCATGCTTTATTGTGTTTTCTTGCTGGGCTTCGGCTCACGGGTGCTATGTGGTGCAGGTAAAGGCAAGAGGAAACTGGACCATCTTTGAGTTGGAGAGCTTAGGTGATGATGTGTACATATACAACTGCTCGTCTGCCACGGCCGAGGTTTAAAGTGGAACTAGGGTTAAACCCTGTTTTGCCGCTTAGAACGGCCTGTTGTAAATATTTTCTGTAATAGACTCTGAAACTATATTTTCGGGATCCCAATGTATATATTAAACGTTCTAGTGAAACGTTACATCTTAACAAAAATTTTAATCCCTAAACCGCTAATCATACTTAGTTACACAATTTTGGCCAAATGACTCGATTAGCGAGTTTAGCACTGTTTACAAGGCACACCGTAACGGTCCCTGGAGTTGGGGCGTTACAAGGGCAATGGAGATCCGTTGCCTTCTCAACATCCTCCTCAGAATCTGCCTGAGAACGCGCCTCCTCAAACTTCTCACCATGACGAGTCACAAGACTATGAGGGTGGGACAGAATACGAAGAAGAGAATGAGGAGGAGTATTATGAAGAGGAAAATGAGGTGTAGTACCACGACGAAGCTGTAGATCCCGAGATCCCCGAAGGAAAGCCCAACCAACAGGACCTAGAGGTGACCAGACTGAGGCAGCAAGTCCTGGACCAGGAGGCCAGGATCGTTGAGCAAGCGGAGGCGCATCGACGGATGTAAGAGTCCCTCCAAGCTCTGTAGGCGTTCATAGCCGCGCAGGGTCCGGCAACCAATCCTACAACTGGCCCACTCTCGGGAGCGCAGAAACTCACTCCGCAAGCCTGAGCCAGGGCCCCCGAAGGAGCAAGGCAGGCCCCTCCCCCGAAGCAGTTTCCTGAGCCTGCCCCAGGAAACCCGGACAGGGAGAAAAAGAAGGCCGGTGGAAAGACCCGAGAAAAGAACACCCCCGTCACAAAAGCCGGGACCCGTTCCCGGCCGCTCCCTAGGAAAGAGAGGGTGTGCCCCGTCCCAGGACGAGGCCACCCAATCGATCCGCAGGGGATGCGGCCGCGAAACGCACGACCCCGGCACGCCCCAGGGCGAAACGAACGGGAAAGGTCTTTACACCCAAGTGCCTCGGTTAACAAAAACCGTCGGGAGCGGCCACGCAGTGTGGAGCGACATGTAGTTCGGGGGACGATACGTCCCGGATAGACCTACGTGACAGACTGAACGCTCAGAAAGAGAGGGCACGTAAGGAAAAGATTCTCCCCCGAGGTGGCGACCTCAGGAACAACATCAACGACAGGAGGAACGAAAGAATTCCCCTGAAGGATGGCGCGACAAAGCAGCTCATGGAGCAGCTGGCCACATTGAAAAAGGTCACGGAACGTTTGATCCGCAAGCAGGAAGAAGCGGATACCGACTTCGATGAAGAGGATAAAGAGCCCTGCGCGAGGCATATCTTGGACGCTGTACTCCCCAAGGGATTCAAGATGCCAAGCCTCACCGCCTATGCTGGAAATACCGACCCCAGGGACCATCTGTCCCGATACAACCGGCTCATAACAGTGGCCCACGTCAGTGATGACGGCAAGTGCCTCTGTTTCTCGATCACTCTAGGTGGTCTCGCCGAGGAGTGGTGGAAGAGACTTAAGCTGGGATCCATCCAATCCTGGTCCAGACTGCAGTCAGCGTTTCGCAAGCAGTTCGTGGCCGCCATGAGGATGGACATGCAGATCAGCGCCCTCGCCAATATCAAGCAATTCCCCACAGAGACACTGAGGGCCTACATCCAGCGCTTCACTGAGGAAGCCTCCAAAACAAAGGTGGACGATGGACAGCGCCTGGTGGCTTTGTAGTCTGGGATCCGGGCGGGGTCCCCTCTTTGTGATGACATGCAACGTACCAAGGCAGCTACCTTGGAAGCGTTCATCAGGAGGGCCCAAGGATTTATCAATTGGGAAGAGGCTCAGATCCAGGCTTTCGGGTGGCCCCCGGCACCACAGCCCAGCGCTCAATCGTTCCCGGGGTACGGGTTGCAGTTCCCGGCACAGTCTTATGTCGCGCCCCCGATCGCCCCGGGATCGGCCGTTACGCCCAGAATCACCTACACCCCCTACAGTGTACGGTCGTGTCGCTTCGGGATATACCCCGACGCAATCCACCCACTTCTCCGGATTTGGAGCCGTGCTGGCGGGGCATAGCGTCGCCCCTGTTGGGGCCCAACAGTCACAAGCGGGAGTGACAGAAGCAAGCGTGAACCCCTCCCGGGGGAAGCGATCTAGCAAAGGCCAGAACCAGCCCGAGCCGATCAAGAAGGGAAAAAGGGGCTACGAGCCCCAATATTTAGAATACACCAATCTGGTGGACACCAGGGAGAACATCTACCTGGCCACAGAAAGGGCGGTTCCCTACTGGAAGCCTAGCCCCATGTTCAAGGGGGGAAGGAATCCGAGGGATACCAGCAAGAGGTGCGCATATCATAAGGATGTAGGCCACACTATTGAAGAATGCCGGCAGCTCAAAGACGAGATCAAAAATCTCATCAAGCTGGGGCATCTCCACCAATGGGTCAGGATGCCCGTGGGAGTCCCGGGCTTGTGAGCAGGCCCTGGACAACCCACGGTCTCGGGAGCCCCCAGGGCATAACCGCCTCAGGGGCCCCCGTCGCGCAAGCTCCCGACCCTGGAATGCCTTACCCATTTGGTTCCACACCCCCTCGAGTGGATGGGCATGTGGCCACCATCTCGGGCGGACCTCACCTGGGAGGATCGTCCAGGAACGACCAAAAGCGCTACCTAAGCGAACTAGACCATGATCAGGAGGTATATGCCCTTGTCCAGGCCCCGGCTTAGTGCCCTAAATTGATGAACCTCCCCATCACCTTCACGGAGGATGACGCCCGCAATGTCCATTTTCCGCACCATGACCTGCTGGTCATAGATGCCCAAATCGCCAACAAGTTGGTGTCCCGCGTGTTGGTGAACGACAGGAGCTCCGTCAACCTCTTGTTCAAACCCGCCTTCGCCGCCATTGGCTTAACCGAAGTAGATCTGGCATCGTGCCTGACCCAAATTTACGGCTTCAACGAAGATGCACTACTCCCCATGGGGAAGATCCAATTGCCCATCACGCTGGGGAGTGAGTTACAGCACTCGTTCAAATTCTGCACCTTTGTAGTGGTGGATTGCCCCAACGCTTAAAACGTCATTTTTGGCCGGCCCGCTCTTGTAGAATTCGGGGCCATCACCTCCATCCGACATCTTTGCATGAAGTTCCCTTGTGACAATGGAGGGGTGGGTACTGTCCGGGGAGATCAGAAGAGTGCCCGGAAGTGCTACCACGTGTCAGCCCGGCCAATCTATATGGTCCGAGATGAGCTAGTTGGGGACTTCATCGATCCGATTCCTCCCCCACCTACTAAGAGGGTAGTTCGAGAAGAAGATGACCTGGACCCAAGGATAGGGGACGACCGCGTCCTAGAACCAATGGACGAGATAGAGGAGGTGTGCATCAGCGACACCAATCTGACCCAGGTCATCCAAGTCGAGAAAAATCTGCCGGCGGATGTTCGTGCCGCCATTGTCGCCCAAGTTGAGAATCAGGATATCCTGGCTGGTATCACTCGGACATGACGGGGATCGACCGCAACATCATCTGCCATGCATTGAGTATTGACTCGAACGCGACCCTGGTCCGCCAGAAACGCAGGCCTTTGGGGACGGAGAGGGCCGAGGCCCTTAAGCTGGAAGTTGAGAAGCTGTCTTCAACCAACTTCATACGCGAGGCTGTGTACCCCATGTGGCTGGCCAATCTTGTCCTGGTGCTGAAACCAAACAGGACATGGAGAACATGCATTGACTTCACGGATCTCAACAAAGCCTGTCCGAAGGATTGTTTCCCGCTGCCCAGGATTGACCAAATGGTGGATGCTACGTCCGGATACGAGATCCTAAGCTTCATGGAGGCTTACTCCGGCTACAATCAGATCTCTATGCATGTGGCAGACCAGGAGCACACCAATTTCCAAACCGACAAGGGAATATACTGCTACATAGTCATGCCCTTCGGACTGAAAAACGTCAGGGCAATCTACCAGAGGCTCGTCAATCGAATGTTCCGGGCCCAGCTAGGGCGAAACATGGAAGTCTACATCGATGACATGCTGGTCAAGTCCAAGACGTCCGGGAAGCATGCGGACGACCTGGCTGAAGCTTTCGCAGTCATTCAGAAGTACGGGATGAAGCTGAATCCTAAGAAGTGCACTTTTGGCGTGGCCTCCGGGAATTTCCTGGGCTTTATAGTGAGCTTCCGAGGAATAGAGGCCAATCTGGATAAGATCAAGGCACTAATTGATATGCCCTCTCCTTGGAAGCATAAGGACGTGCAAAGCCTGACCGGGCAGATAACCGCCTTAAGCCGTTTCGTTTCCAAAGCCACGGACAAGTGCATCCCGTTCTTTAACGTCCTTCGGGGAAGCCAGCGTTTCGAATGGTCAGTCGAGTGCGAAGAAGCCTTTAAAAAACTGAAAGAACACCTGGCCCAAGCTCCAATCCTGGCGAAATCGGTAGACAGGGAACCTTTGTACCTATATTTGGCCGTGACTAAGCACGCGATCAGCGTCGCGTTGGTACGAGAGGAGGAAAGGACGCAGCTCCTGGTGTATTACGTAAGTAACCGATTGTTGGATGTTGAGTCTCGGTATCCATTAGTCGAAAAGCTGACCTTTTTCCTACTGATGGCATCCCGGAAGCTCCGGCCTTAATTCTAGGCCCACGCCATAAAGGTCCTGACCAACCACCCCATGCGGCAACTGTTACAGAAGCCCGAGTCATCGGGAAGACTCCTAAAGTGGGCCATGGAAATAAGTGAGTTCGATATATCCTACGTCCCTAGAGTGTCCATCAAGGGACAAGCCCTGGCCGATTTCATCGTTGAATGTTCCGGAGTATCTCAGGAAGACAATGATCCCGAGGTCCTCGCGGCGCCTGTCTGGAAGGTCTTCATGGACGGGGCCTCGAATGAGAACGGGGCCGGGGCTGGGATCATCTTGGTGTCACCACAGGGACACAAGTTACAAAATTCCCTTCGTTTCTAGTTCAAGGCGTCGAATAACGAAGCGGAGCACGATGCTGTCCTAGCCGGGTTGCGTTTGGCCCGGGAGGTAGGGGCAGCGAACTTGGAAATCTACAATGATTCCCAGCTGGTTGTCAAGAAAATCTCAGGGGAATATCAAACTAAAGGATAGAGAATGGCGACTTATGTGACCTAGACGAGAGAGATCCTGCAGGTGTTCACAAAGCACTCAATCTGCCAGATCCCCAGAGAACAAAATGTCTTCGCGAACATACTAGCAAAGTTGGCCACCGACGCCGAAGCAGAACTGACTCGGCTAGTCCCCGTCAACCACCTTCCCGTCCCAAGCATCAAGGACCCCGCGGTCCACACCGTCGATCACTCCACGTCTTGGATGGGACCACTTATCCGCTATCTGACAGTCAGGAAGGTACCAGCCGACAGGGCCGCAGCCAGGAAGCTTCAGTACCAAGTCCATTGATATGTCATGATTGACGGAAAACTCTATCGCCGGGGGTTGTACATTCCTTACCTAAGGTGTGTGTCTAGGACAGAGCTAAGCGCCATCATGCATGAAGTGCACGAAGGCTTTTGCGGAGATCATACGGCCGGGCCCAGTCTATCCAAGAAGATCTTGCGCCAAGGAAACTTCTGGCCGACCATGAAAAGAGATTGTATCGATTACGTCCGCAAGTGCGAACAGTGCCAGCGGTATGCGAAGGTCCTGCGGGCCCCCCCGACAGAAATAACCTTGATGACTAGCCCCTGGCCCTTCGCGGTGTGGGGGATCAATTTGGTGGGTTCGCTCCCAACCGGGAAGGGAGGGGTAAAGTATGCCATCGTGGCCGTGGACTACTACACCAAGTGGGTTGAGGCAGAGCCCATGAACACAATCACTTCTAAGAAGGCATTGGATTTTGTCATCAACAACATAGTGTGTCGCTACGACCTCCCCTACAAAATTGTATCTGACAACGGGAAGCAGTTCGACAGCGCCCACTTCACGGATTTTTACGAGAGACACGGCATCGTCAAGAGCTTCTCCGCGGTCGCCAGGCCCCAGGAAAACGGGCAGGCATAAGTCGTGAACAAAATCTTAAAAGGGACGCTGAAGAAGAAGCTCCAGGCCTGCAAGAGCAAATGGCCCGAGGAGCTGCTCCGCGTACTGTGGGCTTACCAAACGACCGAGAGGACATCAACCGGCCACACTCCTTAATCCATGTTCTATGGATGCGAAGCCATCATCCCCATCGAGATGACCATTCTGTCTCATCGAAGAGACACGTATGACCCCGCCCAGAACCACGCCTTACTCCAAGAATCGCTAGATCTCATCAAGGAGATCTGGGAGGAATTGCAGGTGCAGCTAAAGACGTACCAAGGCAAGATTGCACGACACTTCAACTCCAAAGTCAAAAGCTGAAAGTTTGGAACCGGCGACTTGGTCTTGCGAAGAGTCTTCCCTGCTACTCAAGATCTGGGAGTGGGGGTTCTGGGCCCAAATTGGGAGGGGCCGTACGAGATCCAACACGAAGTGTGCCCTGGGACATACCGCTTAAAGCGGCTTGATGGCTCGGAAGTCCCACGAGCCTGGAATGCGAAACATCTCCGTAAATACTATCAGTAGTCGGGAGAGCGTGTTCCAATTTAGTATTTTCATTATAAACAGTGTACGCCTCAAGGCAACCCCCTTTGAATAATAAAAATGGCGTGTACAAAACGTCATAAAGAAATGTTGTAAAACAATGATAATCTTTCTTAAGTGACCCCAAACCAGTCTCCGCTCACTTGCGGGGGGTATCCCGGGTATAAGCAAATACCCGGCGGGGTGCAAGCTCAGGCTAGTCCTGGCTCGGACCAACGAGGTCCGGGTGATACAAACCCCGTAGTCCCACCCCGGACGAGTGGTGTCTGGGGGTATAAATTAAAGAGGACCAGGCCTAAGGCCGGTCCCACCCCAGACGAGTGATGTCCGGGGGTATAAAATTGAAGAGGACCGAGCCTAAGGCTGGTCCCACCTCGAACGAGCGATGTCCAGGGGGATAAAATTTAAAGAGGACCGAGCCTAAGGCTGGTCCCACCCGGACGAACGATCTCTGGGAGTATAAAGTTAAGAGGACCGAGCCCAAGGCCGGTCCCACCCCGGACGAGCGAGATCCAGGGGCATAAAATTAAAGAGGATCGAGCCTAAGGCTAGTCCCACCCCGGACGAACGATGTCCGGGAGTATAAAGTTAAGAGAACCGAGCCCAGGGCCGGTTCCACCCCAGAAGAGCGAGATTCGGGGGCATAAAATTAAAGAGGACCGAGCCTATGGCCAGTCCCACCCCGGACGAGCGATGTCCGGGGGGTATAAATTAAAAAGGACCAAGCCCAAGGCTGGTCCTGCCCCAGACGAACAATGTCCGGGGGTATAAAGTTAAGGGGACCGAGACTAAGGCCGGTCCTACCTTGGACGAGCGATGTCCGAGGGTATAAATTAAAGAGGACCAAGCCCAATGCTCGTTCCACCCCGAACGAGCGATGTTCGGGGGTACACATTAGAAAGGACCGAGCCCAAGGCCAGTCCCACCCTGGACGAGCGATGTCCGGGGGTATAAAATTTAAAGAGGACCGGGCCTAAGGCCAGTCCCACCCCGGACAAGCGATGTCCGGGGGTATAGAATTGAAGAGGACCGAGCCTAAGGCCGGTCCCACCCCGGATGAGCGATGTCTGGGGGGATAAAATTTATAGAGGACCGAGCCTAAGGCTGGTCCTACTCAGACGAACGATGTCTGGGAGTATAAAGTTAAGAGGACCGAGCCCAGGGCCGGTCCCACCCCAGATGAGCGAGATCCGGGGGCATAAAATTAAAGAGAACCGAGCCTAAGGCCGGTCCCGCCCAGGACGAGCGATGTCCGGGGGTTATAAATTAAAAAGGACCAAGCCCAAGGCTGGTTCCACCCCGGACGAGCAATGTCCGGGGGTACACATTAGAAAGGACCGAGCCCGAGGCACGTCCCGCTCCAAACGAGTGATGTCCGGGAGAGAGAAGCATTTGGTATGCCCTAGGGCAAAGCCGTGGCCTACAACTGATAAAGGGAGAACAAGGTTCCAAAATTAACTCAGCCACGTTGGCCCTGGTCGTTGGAGCCGGGATTAGAAACTTGGCGGTTAGTTCTAAAAACTCGACAAGCCGGTCAGTTGGTCTAGTCTAGGCCATTGGAATCGGGACCAAACCCTCAGAATCAATCAGGCACGACAATAAAGTGAAATTTCTTCTCAGGGAATAACAAAAAATATATATATATATATAAAAACTAGAGAAAGCAACAAAGTGTTTTGTCCAACATAATGCAACGTAAAGAAAAAATTACAAAGAAAAAAGAGATAGAGGAGACGAGGCGAGGATCCGGGCCTAGGCTTCATCCGCCAGGAGCTTCGCGTCTTCCTTCTCCTTGGCCTTGAATTCGGCCCGCTTCGATTCCGAATCGGGGAAGACCAGGATGTTCATACTCTTGTCCATGCACCACGCCATGTAAATGGCCTCCTCAAAGGTTACCTATGGCATGCCCTCCGCCTCCTCCTTCTCGCGGCGGGATGCTTCGTGCGCCGCCTTCTCCTCGAGGAGAGAATCGCCCAGTTCGCAGACTCGGGCCTTCAAGGTCTAGATCTCCTCCTTGTCTCTGATCGACTGAGACGCGGCCACCTCCAAGAGTGTTGCCCTCTCGTCGGCCTCTTTTCCCTTCCGGGACAAAGCCTCTTCCAGTCCGGCCTTGACGCGGTCGAACTTTTCACGATCTGCCCGGGCCTGGGCCATCTCCCGGCCAAGGGCCCCCTTGGTGGTCTCCCTCTGATTCATGGCCGCCTCCAGCTCCAGCTTGGCCGTCTCCATCTTCATGGCCAGCTCGGCCACCAGATTGGCACTCCGATGGGACAACAGATCAACCTGGAGCAAAGAAAAGTTAGGAGAAATCCTTATTAACAAGTAAGAAGGGGAAAGAAAAAGACAAGTAAAACTTACCGCAGTGGCCTGGTGGCGGAGTGCCTGGGAGAAAAACAGCACGTCCGGGTTAGCTATAGTAGCGTATCGCTTAAGTTGGAGGTTGAACATGGTGTTCCCCACCTGGTCCAACAGGTCCGCCGCCAGGGGGTCGTGTCCTGCTCGAGCTTGGGGCGGAAGCCCTTCTTGGCGGCTGGCCGATCCACAATCGGCTGAGGGACGTTGAACACCGCCGGATGCTCTGCAAATTCTACCTGACGGCGGATCGTCAGGGCCCTGTACGTTTCGTCCCTCTAGCCTCGACCATTTTCCCAGGTCCGGTTGATCAGCCGGGACTGCTCATCCCTCACAACGGACTCCCCCTCCTTGAGAAGAGTCGGACGTATGGGGAGAACGGGCGGGGTAGGGACCTCCTTCGCGGCGAACCGACTCTCGCCGTGCGAGTCGTCGGTCGAGCCAGCCCGCCTCATCCGGGGCCTCTTCCCGGTGTTGGCCTCCTCAGCGCTAGCATCCAGGCCCCTTTTTCCAGAGCCTTGGCTGGCCGCTGCACCTGCCTCCAAGTCTATCACCGGGTGTTGGGCGGGGCTGGAGACTGCAGCTGGCTCCACGAATTGAATGGGGGCCACAGCAAGGGCTCCCCCAACTGGACGAAGTTCCGTCCTGGATACTTCCTTGTTGAGGCTGGGCTCCGGGCCCGTTGCCTCGTTTGGCTTCTTAGCAACTTTCCTGGTCGCCCTGTCCTTGAGGAGCTGCCTCATTTCGTTGGCGAGAGTAGACATACTAGAGTCTCCTGTAAAAACACATGAAAGGGAATTAGTATGGCAAACCAAACGAAAATGGAAAAAATAAATATCAACATCAGAACTAATAATGACCTGGGACGAACCCTTGTTTATGCCCCAGGCGCGACTCAACTCCTCTAAAGTGAAGGAATGGACTCGATCCCCCATATCGTCCGGGTTTAGGAAATTTCCGTACTAAAGGAACCCGGACAGGAACATAAGGACCTCTGAGCCTACGGGGACGGGAGATGAAGGTCTCGTCTCCCTGTCAGCCCCAAACGCGGGGCCTCAGAGTACTAGCCTATCCCTAGCTAAGTCCCCGACTTGGGGAGCATAAGTCAAGATTAAAGGGGAGTTACCTTGCCCCGATATGCTAGCCCCGGGAGTCCTCGTGTTCGATAGGGCATCCTCAAAGAGCTCCTCCAGCTCCTCCGAAGAGGCCGCCTCCGTCTAGGCTTGGTCCTTCTTTCGCTTGGTCGCGTCAGCTCGCGCTGCCTTCTCCACTTCGGCGATATGGTTCAAGGCCAGTTGTTCCCGAATGGCAATGATTTTCTCGAACTGGATGCCCCAAAGGTTCGAGATGACAATGGTTTGGGTGGCCGCAAGCATCCCGACCAGTCGGAGGTTGTCCGTGGTGACTTAGCCTCCCACGTCCAGGTCATCCGCGCTCAGCTCGGCGTAGAACTTCCTCCGTTCCATAATGAACGGGGTGAGGGGAGTTTGAGCAAAAGGTCCTGTCACCCGGAAGAAGATAATAAGAAACGAAGAAAAAGAGAAAAATAAAACGAAAAGGGGACGAGGTCCAAGGAAGCACTTACCCACTCGCTGGAAATCTAGCAGCAGCGTGGGGTTCTTCTCCACGAGGAACCCAGACGTCATAAACCAGTAATGACAGACGTCCGGGGGATGCTTCCAGGTGCTGGTGGGAGCGGGGTAGCTACCTCGTGGCTTCAGTCTGTAGAAGTCGTCCAAGGTCTTGTCCTTGATGTTGACCTGCGACTCCATCTTGTAGAAATATAAAACTTCCACAGGGGTCGGCTCTGCGATTTCCTGCGCGATGCAGAACACTCGCCATCCCACGAGTAGTCGATACGCTTGCGGCAGGAGCTGGAACGACGCGATCCCCACATATGTCAGGAATCACACAAAGTAGTCGTGGAGCGGGAGCGTGGCTCCCGTACTGATGTGGCCGGCGCTCCAGGCCCCGAACCCCTCTACGGACATGTGCGCCAGCTCCTCGATCCTAGCCATACGGTTGTAGAGGAGTCCGGGAGTGGATTCGATGCTCAGACGCTTCTGCAGGAGGTACATCATCCGGTAATTCCGGAACAGGTTAGGCACCACGTTCATTTCCCACCTGTTACCCTTGGGTGTCCGGGACCCAGAGATGACGACAGGGGCCCTGTTGACTTCTTCCTCAGCGTGGAGTGTGACGCCCGTTGCCATAGTTGATGATCTGGGAACAAAGAAAGAAAGCCAAGCAGTCAGTACCTAAACCCAAGAAAGTCAGTTAAGGTACGGGGGGTCTCCTAAGGACTGCTTAGAGCCCCTTCGGATCGGGTCTGGGATCACCAAGGAACCACGAGACCCTGATCAGGAACGGAAAAAGAGCTACTAAGGCTCCGCCATCTGTCCGGGAAGCATCCGGATACGGAGCAACCCGAACCAGGTGGCCTTCCGAACAACTAAACGTAATCAGATTCTAGCAGGCTAAACATGAGAATTAAAAGAATAGCCTAAGTTCATATATTCATCAAGAAGGTCAGAAGGACTTACTGTGAGTTGTTGGCCGTAGAAGATGGTGGTTGTCCGACAGTAAGAATGGCAGAACTTCATTCTTGAAATGGTGAAGCCGGTTCAGCAATTCGTCGATAGGACAGACACAGAACGAGTTCTCAGGCAGATGGGCAGACGCTGGGGCAGTAGGGAATAGACGACGGCGTAGAGTTAGCAAGCAACGGTGGATGTCGCTGGCAATATCGGACATGCAAAGCTTAGGAAAAGCTTATCAATTCTTGAAATGGCTCGAGAGTGTAAAAACGTCAAATGAGCGTTTGTGGGGAATTTATAAAGGCCCAAATACTGGCCTCTGATCCTACGGACAGGTATCTCCCCATCGAACGGTCCAAAGTCGTGCACAGGCATTTATGAGCCCTCTCAGGTTGGATCCTCGCCATCTCAGATCTAACGGCCCAGGAGGGGCGGATGCCAAAGGTCGCCCCATCCTACGGTCCACATAAACCCAGAAGTATTAATGAAGGACCCCCGTGCGGATGGGACGCTTCGAGATCTGTGCTGACGCGCTAGCCTAGGCCTAGCGACCCTTGAGGTGGCTAGGTGACCTTTCGAGGTCGAAATCCATCCATGCTGCAGTCACTGGTAACACGTGTCCCCCTGCCATGAAGCGAGACTCAGGTAAACATACCCAGACACTGGTAAATGGTCCGGGCCCAGCATACGGCCAGCATCACTACCCTTTGTCACGGACCCACGATTCCAGGCAGGAATTGGGGAAGGCAACTGTGGAGCGTCCGGGAACAAGGCAAGCTTCCTCCTGGCAGCCCCAGGCAAAGGCTTGGGGGGTAAATGTTATCCCCGTTTCCTGTCGTGGGCCCGGGACGATGGCCCAGACCCATGGTCTGGGGCGTTCAGATGTTGGTTCGGCCTAAGCCCGCTTGGTACAGGAGTAACCGAGGGCCACGGACCTAGTGTGATTCTAGACCCGGATTGTGTCCGGGATGGTGATCTAGGACAGTCGTCAAGGAGACGACAGATGGTTCAGATCGTAATAGAAGCACACGTAAAATGACCCTAGAGCCTGGTAAAGGTATGGGCCCGTGGTAAACGAAGAGGGACAAAGGTAAATGAACCCGGATCAGGTCCTCCCGCTGGGCAAGGAAAAGCATCCATGATCCTGAAACCGCCCCACGACGCGTGGGGGTTGTCCCCACTTTTCACCTGCGGAAAAGGCCACCTCGGGATTACACGCCGCTGTTTCAGATCTGCCCTGCCAAGTACTCTGACTGGTCTTGTCCCCTGAATTTTCCTCGTAACTTGAAGTGCCCAGACCAAAAGCACCATTTTGTCGGGCGAAATATAGTTCTTGGGCCACCCTATTAGGCCTTAATTAGTCTTGAATCTATGTATGTTTTATCTTTTATATTGGGCTTCCACCAGAGAAGCCAAGAGTATCCATATCTCTGATGAGCCCGGGTCATACCCGGCCCAGACCCAGTGTTCCTATGAGCTTATAAATACAAGCGATAGAACACTAGAAAAAAGATCTCTCTTCGACGGATATACAGTTACTCTGTCAAAACATAGAAAAAAATCCATTGTAAAAGACTTTTCAAGCTTTAATACAACTAACTCGTGGACTAAGGCTCATTAACGCCCCAACCACGTAAAAATCCCGTGTTAATCTTCTACTTTCCATATCATTATTCTTAGCTAATATCCATTAGTGTGGTTTCCGAAAATCTCAGTAAACAATTTCATTGTCCTAGAAAATTAATTCATTTGCAATTAAGTCCTTCTCTCTACAAATCTTTCTTTTGACATCCTTACCATTGACAGTGTAGGACAGAGGTGATCTGGGGACCATGGACCTATAATACAAAGCTCCAATAAACCAAATTATTTATTAAACTCTTTAATCCAATAATCTTATTTATTAATTCCATGATTACTCCACAATAAATATGGAATTACACTCTAAGTATTTATAGAATTATATTTACAGAGTTGTCTCTTGTAGTTCATTGATATAATTAATAAATGTAGTTCTGTCCTCCATTTATTGGTTTGTTAATTAGGGGTGGTCAAGATTACCGTTTTAACCTTCTAATTACCTCTTGATCCTTAAGTACCATTAATTCACTAGCAAATAATTAATCTATAATCAAATTATAGATTTTAGCTCAATAACTATTCACTTCCAGAATTAACCCTTAAGGGAACGAATATTCGATCCGTTAGGAAAATATGGATTCCATTATTGTAATTCATGTTCCCAACAATTCATGATATTGAATCTCAAAAACAAAAGTCATTAACCTCATTATACTAAGAAACCTTAACGAGTGAATCAAAAGACCCAATAAACAAAACAGGAGTTCATGAATACTCAGGATTAAGACAGATCTACAAAAGATCATCTATTATGATAAGATTCTAATCTTTATGTCAAATGTCAAGTTTATGAAGATAATTAATTCTTATTGGTCATGTCATATATAATCTCTATTATATACAACACCTTTACTAAGATGTCTATCCACATTAGTAATCTGAATCTAGATCACTTGCATCCCATATGCTTAGTAAACCACACTAGTAACCATTCATTAAAGATTCCTTACATTGATATGTTAGTGACTATTTTATTCATTATATATGATCTTAATTCTCTCATACTAATACATGATCATATTCTCATGAATGAATAAGGAATTTTCTTGATATTATTATATAATTAATTCAAACAATAATTATAATATTCAAATATAATAAAAATTTTCTTTTTATTTAATTAAATAAAATGTCTTTACATGATTTTAGGGAATTTTTCCTAACAATTTCCCACTTTCCCTCAAAGCAAGTGAGGCATCTACCTTAATCTCATGTTTCATACATGACCCATAAACGACTTTGCAGGAAGTGTCTTGGTAAACAGGCCAGTCAGGTTCTGTTGTGACGCTATCTTCATAACAGTCACATCACCTCGGTGTACAATCTCTCCAACCAGATGGTATTTTCTTTTTATATGCTTTCATATCTTGTGGCATCTTGGTTCCTTGAAGTTAGCTACTGCTCCACTGTTGTCACAGTATAAGATTAGTGGCTTATCCATATCTGGAACTACTTCCAGATCAGTGTAGAACTTTCTCAACCAAATCGCCTCCTTAGCTTCTTCACAAGCCGCTATGTATTCGACTTCCATGGTTTAATCTGCTATAATGGATTGTTAAATACTTATCCAGACCATAGCTCCTCCACCAAGAGTGAACACTGACCTAGACGTCAACTTACGACTGTCTTTGTCTGATTGGCAATCATAATCAGTGTATTTAGTAGGGTTCAACTCACCCCCTGAATATACAAGCATATAATCTCTCGTACTCCTAAGATACTTGAGAATGTGATTTACTTCAATCCAATGTTCCAAACCATTATTTGATTAAAAATGACTTACAATCCCTACTTCATAGCATATGTCGGGTCTAGTACACAACATGGCATACATTAGACTCCTAACTGCTGATGCATAGGGATACTTTCTCATATCATCTTCCTCCTGAGGTGTCTTAGGACACTATTCCTTAGAGAGAGTAATTCCATGTCTGGTCGGTAACTGGCCTTTCTTGGAATTCTCCATAGAGAATAATTATCTTGAGAAAATTCCAAGAGCTTGTTCTTCCTATCCCTTAGGGTTTGGATTCCCAGAACATTTCTCCCCTCGCCCAAATCTTTCATTTGGAACTTTTCAGGTAACCACTTTTTCACGTTTGATAATGTGTTTACATTAATTCCAATGAGGAGAATGTCATTCACATAAAGAACTAGCAAAACCACTACTTTTCCTTTGATTTATTTGCATACACATGCTTCGTCGACATTTTGTTAGAAGCCATATTTTTAATTATTTCATCAAAGGTGATATTCCAAGATCTAGATGCTTGCTTTAATCCATAAATGGATTTCAAAAACTTAAACACCTTTTGATCTTCCCCATTCTTGATGAACCCTTCTGGTTGTACCATATAGATACTTTCATCAAGATAGCCATTCAAAAAAGTTGTCTTGACATCCATTTGCCATATCTCATAGTTATAGGTGGCAGTTATGGATAAGAGGATGCGAATGGATTTAAGCATGGCCACAGGAGAAAATGTTTCTTCATAATCATAACCTTCTTTCTGAGTGTAGCCTTTGGCTACTAGCCTTGCTTTGAAAGTCTCCAATTCCCCATCTACATATCTTTTCTTCTTATATATCCATTTGCACCTAATGGGCCTGACATCTTTAGATGGATCTACAAGTTCCCAGACAGAATTGGAATACATAGATTCCATTTCTTTGTTCATGGCTTCTTTCCATTTCTCATTTTTAGGATCATCCATTGCCTCTTTGAAGGTTAATGGATCATCCTTGTCTGTATCATAAACAAGGACATGTGCCTCATGTTCGTAGCGAACAGGTTGTCTCACATTCCTCCCACTACGACATTGCACTGGGGTTTCTTTTCCAGGAATAGTGGTTTCCTCGATTTTTCGTTTATCATTTAATGATGAAGATGAAAGTGATGGAATCTTATCAGCTGTGAGTTCCTCCAAAACTACTTTGCTTCGAGGTTTATAGTTATTTATATAGTCATGTTCAAGGAAGGTCGCATTTGTTGAAACAAATAACTTTTGGTCCTTGGGACTATAGAAGTAACCGCCTCTTGTTTTTGGAGCGTAGCCCACAAAAATGCACACTTCAAACCTCGAATCAAGTTTCCCTGATTTAGGTCTAAGAACATGAGTAGAACAACCACAAATGCAGAAATGGTCTAAACTAGGTTTGTTTCCATTCCACAGTTCTAGTGGCGCTTTGATTATGGTCTTAGATGGGACTACATTCAAAATGTAAGTCGCTGTTTGAAGTGCATATCCCCAGAATGAGACAGGAAGTGAAAAGTAGCTTAACATAGTCCTGACCATGTCTAACAAGGTCTTGTTTCTTCTTTCAGAAACACCCTTTTTATGTGGCATTCCTGGTACTGTGAGTTGGGATAGAATACCATGCTCCATCAAGAAATCTTTGAATTCTAAATCCAAATATTTCCCACCTCGATTAGATCAAAGTGTTTTTAAGAGTCTTACCTAATTGCTTCTGAACCTTAGCTTTGAATTCTTGAAACTCACCAAAGGTTGTAGATTTCCTAAGCATTAAGTAAGTATGACCATATATTGAGTAATCGTCAATAAAAGTGACGAAGTACTCATACCCACCTCTTGCTTGTACATTGATTGGACCACAGACATTGCTATGTACAAGCTTCGAAGGTTCTTTAGCTCTATTGTCTTTCGCTGAGAAAGGAAGTTTGGTCATTTTTCCTTTTAGACAAGATTCACAAACCAGAAGATTTCTAACTCTTAGTTCTCTCAATGGTCCATCTTATTTTAACCGGTTTATCTTGTCTAGACCTACATGACCAAGTCTAAGATGCCAAAGATATGTGTCATCCTCATTTGAAACTTTTTGTCTTATGTTTCCTTGCGGTTTCACTACTTTAAATAATTTTGAGTTATTAAGCGTTCTTTCGATTTTCATGAAAGCGTTTTTAAAGTCTGAATATTCAATTGCATGTATAAAGAAAAATTAAGAATAATCAAATTATAAATAAAATATTCTAAAGTTAATACATGCAGTAAAATTCAAAATACTAAAAAAAACAAACTAAGACATTGTTCAAAAAACAATAAAGTTTTCTTCTAATAATTACTAAAGAATTTTAAAGTAAAAAGACTTTCTTCAACGCTTTCTTGAACTAGACGCTTTCTCTCTCTTCCTCTTTCTCTTTGTGTCTCTATTTGAAAGTTCCTCTTGATTGCTCAAGTGTCTGTAAAGAAGAATAAAAATATGTTTAGTAGTTTCCAAATCAAAGATTCAGAATGTTATACGTTATAATCCACTATTAAGTCTAAGGTAGAGGTAAATCATATCTACCTTTTTCGTGATTGCGGTCTTGTCTGTATATCCTCATAGGCAGTATCCCACATATCACGAGCATATTCAATGTGTTCGAACTTTTTCCTTAGCTTTTCTTCCATGGTACTAAGAATGTAATATCTCACCATGTGATTTGATCTCATCCAAACAACATATTTTTCATGTTCCTCTTTCCTTGCACCCCATGATGGTACAGGAGGAGGTCGTTTTTCATTATAGATATGTTTAAGCTTTTTAGCCAGAAAAACAAACAAAGTTGAGTTTATCCATCCTCCTTCATCTTCTTCAGTTAGTTTCACTTTACTTATATGATCACCAATCATTTGATGCTTCGCTCGGCACATAATAGGAGCATCTCACTTACCCAATAAATAAAGTGTCGCCTTAGGGTCAGTCAAGTTAAATTCAGATAGCATATAAGAGAATCTTATCTTTATAATTTAAAACTAAAAATAACTCTTTATTTTCTCTTTTAAAAATAAAGTTGTTATCCCTCAAAAATCCAGAGATGACGTGGCGAATGAGAAAGCGACATGTGGCATCACAAATTAGGAAAAAACGACGAAGCATTGAAAAAAGACCGAAGAGAAAAAAAGATAGGTCAAAGACCTATACAAAGTCAACCAAACCTAAACCCCCTAGGGGTGGTCAACCTGACATTGGCCCCCCAGGGGTGGTTGGCCTAAGCTTGCCCAAGAACCCCTTGGGGTGGTTGACCCACCCTATCCTTCATAAGGTGGTCAGCCTATACCCCCAAAGACACTTCACTGGGTGAAACACATGCTCGTTCAAACTAAGATTAATAGGCCTAGCACCCAGAGGACCAACGGGTCTAGCACCCAAGCTCTAAAGGGTCATCGAGCCTAGCACCTAAGTCTCATAAACCAATCAAGACTTAGCATTTTCTCAAAGGACTCAATCGTGCATTATCAACCACGATCCAGAGAAATAAAAAGAAGACCCCACGATCTCATAATCATGGGGAGGTGGACACGTATCTTCACTCACAATGATCATGTACCAAACCACGATCTCTAGTACTACTTATCATGTAACAGCCCCTAGGTACTATAAATAAAGGACCTAGGGTTTCATAAAAGAGACTTTTGGGACTCTCTTCCCCAAATCTATTTTTCTGGGCTTTTTGGATCGATCTTTTAGGCGAATTTGTGATGAGTGAAATTCAAGTTTATCTTTGTAATTGTCTATCGAGTGATTCAATAATAAAGACTAAGTGGATTAGGTTATTACTGTTCAGAAGAACAGGGTTGAACCACTATAAATTCCTGTGTGTTTTTGTTTAGATATTTGTACTCTGTCGTATATTAGATTCATTTAGTTCAAAAGGTGTCGTATATTGTACATACAACCATTGGCCAATTTCAAAGGTCAATATTTTGGTGCTTTCATTGAGAGTGCGAAATCAAGAAACACACTTTCATCAGTTTTACGATGCCTACAAAATCCAGTTAGACAAAGAAGACAAATCCCAGGGATTCCACCACTCAGGATCCCATCGATCCCGTTAATGAACCTCAAGTGGAGGTTGGAGACCAACCTGATGCAAAAGATCCACAGAATGTTCACCAGGAGGAGATGGCACAATTTCTGGCAAGGCAGGAGGCCTTTGCTGCACTCGTTATGGCTGTCCAAGGTCTGACAAAGAAACCTTTCGATATCAAGTTGACTCATAAAAGTGGGAGTCCCTTCAGTGCCAATATCCAAGCTGTTCAACTACCACCAAAATACAAGACCCCAAAACTCCCAACATACACTGGGAAGGAGGACCCAGTACGGCACATTGAAAAGTTCGAGGATCAGATGGAGTTACTTGGTGTGGTGCATGATTATAAGTGCAGGGTATTCCCTTACACTCTCTCTGACTCAGCTAATAATGGTATTGGAAATTCAAACCTGGATCCATCACTTCCTGTGAGCAGTTTAGGAAGGAATTTTTCAATGTCTTTAGTGTCGGATGGATCCAACCAGTTTATGCCAATCAGCTAGCTGACATCAAGCACGAGAAGGATGAATCCTTGAAGGACTACATCCTAAGATTCATGAGAGAGGCAAACCGAGCGTCCACAGTAGCAGATGAAGGGAAGTTTGTTTCCATCTCGACAGGAATAATTTATCATAGTCCCTTGTGGGATAGCATACACAGGAACCCCATCAACACCTTGCAGGAGTTCCTGGACCGAGCATACAAATACATGAAGCTAGATGATGCTATCATGAAGGAAGAAAAATGCATAAACCATCTGACCACTATCAAGGTAGATAAGAACGGCGCAATCCCTCAGGGAGACAATGGGGACAACGATAAGAAGAGGAGTACCTCAGGGGCTGAGCAGGGTGGAGAAAAGAAAGCTAAGTCAGCACCAGCCGACAAACAGCCTAAGCATCAGCCTTACCATCCCAGGTTCACCAATTATAGCATCCTGACTACATCAAGTTCTGAGCTTTACTTGGCAACATTCCAGGAGGTACCATACCGAAAGCCACCACCCTTGCGTTCAGAAGGAAAGAGGGATAAGAATAAGTTTTGTCGTTTCCATAATGATTATGGGCACGATAAAAATGAGTGAAAACAATTGAAGGATGAGATAGAGTTTCTCATCCGATCAGGAAAAATCTTAAGGTACCGAGTCAAGACTGAAACCCCGAGCAGGAGTCCAGAGTTTTGAAGGCAGAGGAGTCCACCACTGGAGCCAGCAGCTGTAGACTTCACATTGGATACCATATGTGGGGGGCCCCACATAGCAGGAAACAGTAACAATGCTCGCGAACGATATGTAAGGACCCTAAGACATGAGGTAGGGGAGCCTTCCCAGTACATGGCAGTCGAGGAGCAGTCTCCAAAGTATGAAAGTGAAACTATCACTTTTACAGAGGGTGACGACAGGCACGTGAGGTACCCCAACAATTACCCTCTGGTCCTTACCATTCAAATTGAAAATGCCCGAGTGAAGAGATGCTTGGTGGATATAGGAAGCTCAATAGATATCATCTACAAAACATCCCTCGAGAAGATGCAGCTCACGGTCAAGGACCTGACATCGTGTTCCCAAGTGATATATGGGTTCACGGGAGAATGCCTAGCACCAGTAGGAACAATCAGACTACCTATCACGGTGGGGGATGACCCCAGGCACGAGACTATGATGACAGAGTTCCTGGTGGTAGATTTCTCATCAGCTTATAATGTAGTGCTCAGGAGACCCCTCCTGATGGCATTACACGCATCACTATATCTTTGGCATCTATCTTTGAAGTTCCCCACAAGCGCAGGGCAAGGATGCGTACAGTGTAACCAAAAGGAGGCACGATAATACTATAATGTGTCAGTGGTCAAGGAAAAGAAAGGACCATGCATAAACAACATTGTAGTAACCTACTGCGCAGAGAATGAAGGAACTAATGAGGTTGTCAACATGGAAGTTGACGTTGAAAGAAACACTCTACTAGAGCTGGGGGCTCCGTTTAATGAAGATTTGTTATTATAGTAAGTTTCCCAAAGCGAGGGAAATGACATTGATCCTCGCTCTGGGGATGATGTCATGGGGGTAGGACCAGTAGAAGATCTTGACGAAGTCCTACTAGATGAGGAGGATCCAACTAGAGTAGTTAAAGTCGGGAAGGAGCTAAAGGTGGAAATTAAGGCACAGTTGGTCGAATTTTTGAAGAAGAACCAGGACGGCTGGTCATATAAGGACATGGTTGGAATTTCTTCATCCGTGATAAGCCATGTCCTCAATGTGGACAAGAACTACCCACTGGTGCAACAAAAGAGGAGACTACTTGACATAGACCAATCTCAAGCCCTGAAGAAGGAGGTTGAGTGGCTCAAGGAAAACGATTTTATAAGGGAGGCCTACTACCCAGATTGGGTATCAAACCTCGTATTGGTCCCAAAGTACAACCGGAAGTGGAGAACATGCGTGGACTTCACAGATCTGAACAAGGCCTGCCCCAAAGACTGCTTCCCACTACCCAGAATAGACCAACTGGTCGATGCAACTGTAGGACATGAAATACTCTCATTCATGGATGTGTATTATGGGTATAATCAACTAAGTATGCACCCTCCTGACAAGGAACATACTAGCTTCCAGACAGACAAGGGATTGTACTGTTATAAGGTGATGCCATTCGACTTGGAGAACACAAGATCCACCTACTAGCATTTAGTGAATGGCATGTTTTGAGACTTGATTGGCAAAAATATGGAGGTCCACATCGATGACATGCTGTTCAAGTCCAAAGAAGTTGGAGGGCATGTTCGAGACTTGGAGGAATGCTTTGCAATACTTAGCAAGTATAGCATGAAGTTAAGCCCTCCTAAGTGCTCGTTTGGAGTTGGTTCTGGTAAGTTTCTCAGATACATAGTCAAATCACGTGGAATCGAGGCTAACCCCGAGAATATCAAAGCATTGATCAACATGAAGTCACCTACCATAATCAAAGAAGTGTACAGCTTAACAGGGAGAGCAGCTACCCTCAGTAGGTCCATATCAAAGTCTATGGACAAGTGTATCCCTTTCTTTAACTTACTGAGGGGCAGTAAGAAGATCCAATGGACCAAGGAGTGCGAGGAAGCTTTCCAAGCCTTGAAGGAGCATCTTTCTCAACCTCTCGTCCTAGCAAAGCCAATATATGGTGACGTACTATTCATCTATTTGGCAATCACCGAGCATGCAATCAACACTGCTTTGGTAAAAAAAAGAGAACAGGGTACAACACCCTGTGTACTATACCAATAAAAGGCTAGTAGGTGCAGAGTCTAGGTATCTTCCTCTTGAAAAGCTAGCCTACTATTTAGTAATTGCCTCTCAAAAGCTGCATCCATATTTCCAAGCTCACTCGATCCGAGTCTTGACCGATCAACCGCTGAGACAAGTTCTTCAGAAACCAGAGGCCTCAAGATGATTACTCAAGTGGGCAGTGAAACTAGGACAGTTTGATATCACTTATCATTCGAGGACGGGGATAAAGGGAGAGGCATTGACAGACTTCATAGTCGAAGGCACTAACCTTGAAGACCATTCCTACCAATCGTAGAATGAAGATACCGAGAAGGAAAGAGATACTCCCGTATGGAAGCTATATGTTGATGGAGCATCCAATGAACACAACTCAGGCGCAGGAATCATACTGATCACTTCGGAGAATCACCGAATCCATTGCGCTTTCAGATTTGGATTCTACGCTTCAAACAACGAGGCTGAGTACAAGGCATTATTAGCAGTATTAAGCTTGTCTCAGGATATGCATGTACAGTCCTTTGAGATATTCAGTGATTCCTAGCTAGTGGTGTACTAGGTACTGGGGGTGTATCAAGCCAAGGGACTTAGGATGGTGCAGTATCTGAACAAGGTGAAGGATCAGTTGACACAGTTAAAGAGATACTGGATTATACAAGTCCCAAGGGAGTAGAATGCCAATGCTTATGACTTAGCGAAGCTTGCCAGTGCCAAAGAGGCGGACACCTTGAATGTCATTCCCATCGAATCCTTGGCGGAAAGAAGCATAGTCGAGCAGGAGGCAAATGTATTATTTTTTAATTATCTGTGTAACAACCATTGTGCTTCAATGAATGAATGCATTTAATTTATTAAGTTTCACTTAATTATTTAAATTTCATTCAATGAGGGACTTGTCCTTTAGACTTATCAACCCCATCGGATCATGTTCGATTATGGTCCTTGAGGGACCTATCGACCCATACGATGCAAAAGAGAGATAGGTCCTAGGACCTTATCGTCAAATTATCGGATCATGTTTGATTCTGGTACTTGAGGGACCTATTGACCCATACGATCCAAAAGAGAGGACAGGTCCTAGGACCTTGTCGTCAAGTTATCGGATCATGTTCAATCCTTGAGGGACCTATCGACCCATAAGATCCAAACATGAGACTGGTCCAAGGACCTTGTTGCCAAACTATTTGATCATGTTCGATCAATGTTCTTGAGGAGCCTATCGACCCATACGATCCAAAAGAGAGACAGGTCCTAGGACTTTGTCGCCAAATTAATGGATCATGTTCGATCTTGGTTCTTGAGGAGCCTATCGACCCATACGATCCAAGTGAGAGACAGGTCTGAGACCTTGTCACCAAACTATTTGATCATGTTCGATCCTGGTTCTTAAGGAACCTATCGGCCTACACGATCAACAAGAGAGATAGGTCCTAGGACCTTGTCGTCAAATTATGGATCATGTTCGATCTGGTTCTTGAGGAGCCTATCAATCCATACGATCCAAAGAAGAGACTGGTCTGAGGACCTTGTCGCCAATTTATTTGATCATGTTCGATCTTGGTTCTTGAGGAACCTATCAACTCATACGATCGAAAAAGAGATCGGTTCGAAGACCAGTCACCATCATTAGGTCAAAATTGAATCTAGTCCTTGAGGGATCAATCGATAATTTGATCTAAGAATCTTTACAAGCTTGATTAGCCCATCTAGACCCGGTTGGTCCAACTTAGACATT
Source organism: Humulus lupulus (assembly GCF_963169125.1). Classification (NCBI taxonomy): domain Eukaryota; kingdom Viridiplantae; phylum Streptophyta; class Magnoliopsida; order Rosales; family Cannabaceae; genus Humulus; species Humulus lupulus. The sequence goes on from NC_084794.1 coordinate 126,369,612, forward strand.
TCTGTCTACAATCATTATTACGAGTACACGAGAGATTACGTAGATGGTGATCGACACTAGCTACCCAATCTGCATCTGTGTATAGGTATCATTACTACTGAGTATGAAACCATCTCTCGACTACCAATGAGGGACAAGAATTTGCTACTTGCATCATTGGGTGAAAAGGATAGTACTATTGTTGGGGTTTTATGCCCTAATTAAAGCCTAATTTCTTTGTAATCTTATTTATTATCAATAAAAGAATAGAAATCATTTTTTGACTTGGTCAATCACTTTGATCACATGTTTTATTTTCATGATTATTTGTTTAACATAAACTTCTATTAAATTCCAAGCATATAGCTGATCATATTTATAGTGGCGTAATCGCAGTGGAATATAAATGTGATTATATGTTCAAAATAAGTTAGTCCTAAGATTAGTTAGTGCACATGATTTACAATGACTTGCCAATCTACGATATGATCTACTTACACATTGCAGTGTTATGTTATTTCCAAAACATTAGCAAAGTAGATAAGATCGGATGTATTTGTTGCATCGGGCAGGACCGATAATGACAGTAGATAGGATAAGTAAACATACCGTTATTATCTATTCTAGTCATATCATATAGTTGACTGTAGGTCAATTCAATCTAATTTCTTAGTGGTTAGTATTCTAACTAATTGTATTAGTTAAGTTCTTTGACTTGTTCGTTACCAGCTTACCCTATTGACTAGCCCATACTTACATCTTGGGAACTCGGTAGTATGGTTGAGTGGGAGTGTTAATCATAGATATGAACATCTATAGCTTCTGATGAAGAAGTGAAATGATGGTTTCCTTTTAGTTTGGTTCAAGGTGCTAAATGATAGAGATCTCATTTCAGTAATTAATATTAGTTATTGAAATACCATTTACAAGGAACTAAGTGTTTTAAGGATAAAACACAATGAGGGGTAAAACGGTATTTTAGTCCCATCTCATTGTAGACCATCTATAGAGGTTTGAGTGACAATTATGCTTGTAACAAATGGATAATTAATAGTGTATCTATATTTGTTATAAAGCGTTATATGCATTCAAGAGTGCAATTCTGAGTGTTTAGTGGAGTCGCGAGGAATTAATAAGTTAGTAAATTTATTTGTTCGATTTATGATAACTTATTGGAGCTTGATTTCATAGGCCCATGGTCCACACTGCACCTTGGATAAAATCATCTAGATAGTCTCAATTAATTGATTTAATTATCAATTAGAATTATCAAAGTTGGCCAGGTCAATTTTGGATAGTTTCACAGAGTTATGTAATTTAGAGAAGAAAAGAGAAATTAGGACAGATTTATTAATTATGATAAATTGGTATCTAAATTAATAATTAAGTTTAAACCAAGGTTCAAATTATAAATAATTAATTTGATAAAGGATTTGAATAATTATTTACTTAATTAAATCAGTAGAAAATAATACATGCCTTGATTTTAAGTCCAATGCGCTTATAATCAAATGAGAAATTTCACGGGCCTAAAGCTCATTATAATTTCGTCCTAGGGTTGATTATTGACTATTATTTTATTGATTTTTTAATTAAATATATGACCTAAATGAGTCTATAAAAGGAATGTTAAGTGAGAGTTGAAATCAGATGACAAATACTAGTTTTCTAATAGGTTTTAGATTCTCTCTAAACATAAGTCATTTTCTAAGCCTTATTGTTCTTTTCTCTTCTTCTCTCTATATCTCAATCATGTGTTGAGAATTTCCCACTCTAGTCTTGGTGATTCCAATGATACTTTGGAAGGTTGTGAAGAAAATTGAAGATTAGTTCATTTTCTTGGTAATACTCTACGACAGTAAGGATACAAGGGTTAGAGAAACTGAAAGAATGACTCATTCATTCCACTGCGTATAATGTAAGTATTCTTATCATTATTTCTCTTTGAATTCAATTTTAGAAACATGTTCTAGGTTGTCTCATATTAACTTGTTTAATATTAGATCTACATGAAAATAAATAAAGTTCCTATATAAGTTTTCTAATAGCCATGTGTCTAAATGCTCGAAGCAAGGCATGGTGAAGTAGCAAGTGACCAAGAATTTTAAACCCATGATCACTTGGGGAGCATATAGTACATATTGATCGGGGTATACACAAGCAATGAGGACGTGACCTTAAGTACTAAGCAAGCTCAAGTTTTTCTAGGACATTTGTTCAACATATGTTCCGAAAATGCAAAAAACAAAAACAAAAAAGGCATTGGTGAGGAGACTTCTAGCCTTGTCCCTTATAGGGTGGTCAGGCAATCCATCAACCTATAGGATGGTCGGCCTATTGATCATGAAAATTTGATACGCAAGTGCACGCAATCGATTCAAGTAATATATGATAAGTAGAGTATCGTTCCCACGAAGACTGTTTTCCAATTACCACTAATTGATTTTTAAATTCTATTTGGTGAATTAACATTTAGATGAATAATTAAAATTAAAATGAATACTCTAAACTATGAACAGAATTTAAAGAACTGGAAGCAAAACAATGAATCAACTAATTATAAATCAATAATAAAAAGCCTAGGAATTAAATTCATCAACTTTTCATTCTATTAATTTTACTAATAAGTTCTAAATCTCTTCTTCCTATTCTAATAGCAGGTTAACGTAATCGATTCCTATTCTTTTTCAAGATATAATATCTCAGCCTATATGCAGGTTTTCTACATTTCTATGATAAACTTAAACACATAGAAGGCATTAAGCATGGAAACCTAATTACTACACAAGCCATACAGGTACTTTCGTCCAATATGCAACCTATGTCTATATAATGATAGCATATTCAATTCTCTTCTTTCGAATTTTGAATCAAAACCATTAAATCAGGTAAATAGTGATCAAGTATTTACTAGCATTAAGAAAACATCATATAGATTAGAATAGAAAAAAAGTATCAATAGAACATCATAATGAAATTAAATAGAAATCCAAGTGACTACATTAATCCCTAGATAAAAGATTTAGTTCATAGTTAACATAATGAAAATAAAATTCTAATAATTAATCATAGAAAATAACCTAAAGAATTCAGATGAAAAAGAAATCTAATTACAGCAGCCTTTTCTAAATCTAGGGTTTATAAAACTAAAAATCTTCTCAAATACGCAGAATAATGTTCCTTAAATAGCTTTCTAATGCTCCCAAGTGAAAAGACCATTTTGTCCTTCAAAAAGTGGCTAAAAATATGAAAACTGCATTGATAGCGCTAGGTCTTGAGCGCTGTAGCGCTATTGTCAGTGCCGAAATGCCCTAAAAATTATTTCACTAGCGCTCTAGCGCCCATTATGTAGCGCTGTAGAGCTACTCTTCTGTTCTTGATAGCGTTGTAGCGCCTGTTTTGTAGCGCTGGGGCGCTACTGACATATTCACCAGAGTCTAATATATCCTTCCTAGCACTGTAACGCCACTTTGATAGCGCAATAGCGCTATTGACAGTATCATACCACTGACATATTGTTCCTGAAAAACATGATTTTCTCCAAACTAACTCCATTTTCTTCCACTTTCACTTCTTTCCACTCTTTTCACCAACTTAGCATGGAAAACCTTAAACATGAACCAACGAGCATAATTTCGCAATAAAATAGCCCTAAACTAATGAAAACCTACCTAAAATCTAGACCCTAAACGAGCCTAAAACTCGCTTATCACCTATCACCCATGGGGTGGTCAACCTGACCTGTTTTGTTCCTGCTACTTGGTGAAGTATCATACTACTCACATTACCATGGTTGTTAGCATGAAAACATAAAAGAGTAAGGTTAGTATGGCATGTGAAATAAATGTGTTCAGAGTATACTGATACCCAAACCAATGAGGGTTGTGAGTTGGTATACTTAGTAAGCATTGGAAATAAAAAATTTCAATCAATACACTGAGTACTCATAACAAAAAAGCATAAAGGCATAAAATAACATATGTAAAAATTTTCAAGTAGAAGGTGCCCCACCAATGGCATGAACGGAAAGACAGAGTAAAAGACCAAAATAATTCTAACTAGGGTGAGAAGTATCATTAGAAAGATCACCCTGAGCCTCGGCCGCCTCACGAGCCAGACACTTCCTAAGCCCCCTCACTTGCGTCTTCTCGAGAAGGAAATCCAAGTTCAGATCTTTGTTGGACTTACAGATCAAGTAGAAGCAAGAGAAAGCTGTCTCTGAATGCTCCTCTCGAGCCTTGTCTTGGGCAACCTTGACCTCTTGCTCCTTCTCGACAAGAGAATCCTTCCGCAATTGGTCCATGTTAGCAATCAGCTTCTCTTTCTCAGCTTCAGACTGTTGGAGCTGATCGGCAAGTTTCCCCTCCATCTAGGCTATCCTGAGAGTCAACTCGGTCACTTCCTGCTATTTAAGCTCCATGGTACTACGAAGAGTGTTGATCTCTTCATCCTTCAAAGCAATGCCAACATCCTTAGAGCCAAGAATGTGCCTAAGGACCAGCACCTCTTGGCGGACAACTTCAAGCTCAGAACGAAGGTTGGAGAGCATAGAGGTATACTCTACAGACCTATCACAGACATGGGAGACCAACATCAGTGCCTGCATATAACATACAAGTGTTATAAAAATGCCAGCACACAAGCTAACGAGACAAGAAGAGAACTGTAAATGACTCACATTCTGAATGTCAAGGAGTGACTTCATTAAGATGGTGCTCAAATCCTCATGCTTAATCCCATTAAAATTCATTATCATCTGCTTCAAATGGGACGCTCGGTCCATGATTGCACCTAGGTTCCGTATGACAGATTGGTGTGGCTCAGATAAGGGAGCAGGAGCAGAACAAGAGGCACCCGCATCGGTGAAGATGGGAGGAACCGGTGTAGGCAAGGATGGCTCTACCTCTCATATAGGACTAGATGCCAAAGAAGTAAGAGGAAACACCTTGGAAGGAACGTCCATTATCGACTCAGCCTCAACCCTGGCCCTCTTAGCCGCTCGGACAGAAGGATTGGCCTCGGTGGGAGTCGACCTCTATTGGGTATGGACAAAGCCAAACATGTCTGAACCTGCAAATGAAGATCAAATGTTAGAAGGATATCGAGCACATGTGAATCATAAAATAAAGGTGATAAAGTGTCGAACCTTCTGAATGAGATTTGGGCTCAAACATAGTCTCATCAAAGTCATCCAAAGCAAGCGATGAGTACGCGATAGATGCACCCGCCTCATCACCCTCCTGTCTAGCTAGCACAGGCAAAGAGGCTACCTCCTTGACATGAATAGGTCTCGGGGAGTCTATGGCGTTCATGGGCTCAGGACCATCTTCATCCGGAACATCATCTATAGTAGGAGAAAATAACCCGACCTTCCTAAGGTTCTCTAAAGAAGCGAGAGTCTTGACATTTATCTCCTCAAGGGTCATGGAAATCAATGCCTTAGCCCTAAATATCATAGCCTGAGTCAGATCGGTCTATAAAAAGGGTCGACGTGCTTAAACTTGAGTAGTTGGCCTCTGCATCCTTAGTGAAGAAATAGTTGTTGGCATATCTAAACACCTTGCCATGTCCTGAGATCTCTTCCAAGAAGGTGTCGGTACCCTCACCCTTATAATGGTGGAAGTGGAAGTGGAAGTGGAAGTGGAAATACCCCGAGTTGCGCTAAGAAGGGTTCGTCTTTAGATTGAATAAGTAGTGGATCTTGTGAGGTACTGGAGCAGCCCATTTTCTACGATGATAGATAATGTACAATATAGATAACACCAAGATCGCATTGGGAGCCAGCTGAGAAGGACTAATACCGAAATAATCTGATACACTCTGGAAATATGGATGAAGTGGAAGTAGGGCGCTCAACTTGATGGCAGAACGTGTCCAGGCGCACATACTCAAAGGGGGGTTCTTGGCTCTGTCATTTGAACCAGGGATAGTAATAGATACACCAGAAAGTTCAAAGGTCTTCCTTAAGTTCTTTACCTTCTCTTCAGTCATGTCAGAGGCAGTCCCTTTGAACCAAACCACCTCATAATCAGGACGAGCCTTCTCAACCGGTTTCCATATAATCTCACTGGCAAAGGTGGCCCCATAATATGATGAATGGAACTCTTTTTGTCGTCTCTTCTTCTGCTGCACAGCTGGCGAGACTGTCTTGCTCTTGGAAGGAGGGCAAACCACCTTAGGCCAGAACCTTTGAATAGAATGCTCCTGAGGATGAATAGCCTGGCGATGAGAGCCCTCGGTATGTTCTTGTTGAGAAGAAGAGTGATGGAGAACCCGACTGGTATCCCGATGCAAATGGTGTTGCAATGAGTCTCGCTGATCGAACATATTTTGCTCAGAAGAATGACTTCACTGAGATATGCCTTGAGAGCCACGGGGAGTACTATGCTGAGAAGAGATCTGAGAAGAGCCAGGCGAAGAGCCCTGAGTGATGTGTTTGGCAATATGAGGATCATCTTCAGAAAGTTGTCGAGTTGTCTATTTTACTGTCGTCATTGGGCTATACCTTTTCAAGAAGTCTTCCTCACTAAAAAAATATAAAGCAGAGCGAGGGAAAATCCTTTTCACCCTTTCCAAGAACTCCTGGAGAGTACATTCGCTTACAGACTTATCTGACGAAGAGGAGTTGGACATCTACAACAAAGGAAAAATAAAGAGTAAAGTTGATCAGTGAACATAATGACACCAATAGCTGGGGGCATATCCATTAACTAAGGAGCAAAAATTAAGAAATCATGGGAAAAATCTAAATAGGGGGTCGGCCCAAGGAGACTAAGCTCAGGCCGATCACCATAGGACTCCCCTAGACTTGGAAAAATTGACCAAAGTCACAAAGAAGGGTTAACCTAGGCCCTAAGCTTACAAAACGTGAAAGAAAGAGCATAGGTGGTCGGCCTACCACCTTAGGCCGACCACCCTATGGATGCAAACCTCAGAAAAATGCAAAAGGACTAAGGTCCAAGTCTGGAATAAATTATATAGTACAAGGAAATCCTCAAAGAGATCAATAAAGAAGGAGAATTTTTTTTAGGGTCCTAGGTGGTCGGCCTATGCTTGGGCTGACCACCCTAGACCCTGGATCCTTGGAAATCGCCCAGGGAGTGCGGTGGTCGACCCATGATGGAAACCCTATGTAACGACCCAAAATCACTAATATGGCTTAAGAGCCTTGATTAGTAGTCTGTTCCGGCAGATGAGGGGATCAGACGAGAGATACTGGATGAGTCTCACACTACGCCATACTCGCTTCATCCGGGTACCACAAAGATGTATCAGGATCTACGGACATTATATTGGTGGCCCGTAATGAAGAAGGATGTGGTAGAGTATGTGGCTAGATGTTTGACATGTCAGCAGGTAAAGGCTGAGCATTAGCGACCTGCGGGATTGCTTCAGCCTTTGGGTATCCCATAGTTGAAGTGGGAGGACATCATGATGGATTTCATGGGAGGATTACCTAGGAAAGTGGGACTTTGTGACTCGGTGTGGGTGATAGTGGACAGATACACCAAGTCATCTAATTTTCTGCCAGTGAAGTCGACGTACTCAGTGGAACAGTATGCAGAGTTGGACGTGAGGGAGATAGTTCATCTCCATGGGGTTCCAAAGTCTATTGTATCTGATCGAGACCCTATCTTTACCTCCAAGTTTTGGGGAGCTCTGCAGAGAGCCATGGGGACTCAGTTGAAGTTTAGCACAGCTTTTCATTCTCAGATTTATGGACAATCTGAGAGGACAATTTAGGTATTGGAGGACATGCTTAGGGAGTGTGTGATTGACTTCGAGGGATCATGGAGTAAGTATCTTTCGTTGATCGAATTTTCGTATAACAACAGTTATCAGTCCACAATTGGAGTGGCTCCTTACGAGATGTTATATGGAAGGAAGTGCAGATCACCCATTCATTGGGATGAGATGGGTGAGAGAAGGTATTTGGGGCTAAACATGGTTCAGAAGACCAATGAGGCTATTGAGAATATACGAGCCAGAATGCTTGCTTCGCAGAGTAGACAGAAAAGCTACGCTGATCCTAAGCGTAGGGATGTGGAGTTCCAGGTTGGGGACCATGTGTTTCTGCGAGTTTCACCACTGAGAGGGGTGAGGAGATTTGGGGTAAAGGGCAAGCTGAGCCCTCGGTTTGTTGGACCTTTTGAGATTCTAGAAAGGATTGGACATGTGGCTTATAGGTTGGCCTTGCCACCGTCGCTGTCAGGAGTTCATGATGTGTTCCATGTCTCCATGTTTCAGAAGTATGTTTCAGATACGACACATGTGCTGAAGTATGAGGACTTAGAGTTGCAAACAGACTTGTCCTATGAAGAGCAACCAGTTCAGATTTTGGATCGGAAGGACAAAGTCTTACGGAATAAGACAATTTCATTAGTGAAAGTGTTATGGCAAAATAACAAGGTTGAGGAAGCGACCTGGGAGTTAGAGACAGCGATGCGAGATCAGTATCCCGAGCTATTCAGGTAAATTTTGAGGACGAAATTCTCAGTAGGAGGGGATAGTTGTAACGACCCAAAATCACTAATATGGCTTAAGGGCCTTGATTAATGTGCTGGGAGGGCATAATTGGTTTATGTGTGAATTTATTGATTCAATGCATAATTACATGATAAGCATGCTTGTATGATTATATGATTATAGATGTGGTTAAATGTTATGTTTGTGAGAACCACATTATTATGTGGGTAAATCTGTAGTGGGCGACTTGAGGCTGTCCTAGGGAGCTAGATATCGGGAAAGTCACAATGGGGCCTAATGCTTGACTTTGGACAAGTCAAGGGGTATTTCAGGTATAGGGAGGTTATTTAGATTACCGGGTTATGAAAATAAATAATTGGAGATATATTTGAGGTTAGGAAGTCTAGGTGGGAATATTGGGGAATTTTACCATTTTGCCCTCGGGGACGTTTCCAGTACCCCGAGCTTTGGGATTAGCTTAATTGCCTAAGGATAGACTTAAGAAGCTGTAGGAAAATAGTAGAAAAAAAATAAGAACGACTCTTTTTCTCAGCCCTTTTCTCTCTCTCTTCTCTCTCAAGGAAAACACAAGAAAAACACTGAAAATTTTAGAGGAATTCAGCTGGAATTCAGTGGATTGAAGGAGTGATTTAGAGGCTTAGCTCAAGAATCATGTAGGAAACATGATCAGTACTAAGGTAAGCATTGAATTCCTTTCTTTTTGGTTAGAAATTCTGAGTTATGGCTGAGTAATGAGATAGTTGTGATTTTGATGTTAAGGGTAGAATAAAGGTGGAAAAGCTTGGGAATTGACTTGGATTTTCCTTAGAGAAGTGGTTCAGCAGAAGAGTTAAGCTCTGTGAATGCCAAAAATTGACTAGAGCCATCGTCAATAGTTACCCTTGTAAATGTATGAATTCTTCCCTTGTGAATTCCACTCAAGAAAACCTCTACATTGCGAGGCACCCTAGAAACTATGAGGCGCATGTCAGTGGGGCGAAGGGGGCGAGAGCCTCACTGGGCTGCTTACCACATGCACAAAGAGGCAAGGGCGTCATGTGGCATAAGAGGAGTTGGGTTAAGGGAGTCACCCTCGCCATGCGAGGGTCCCCAACTGCTGACCAACACGGACACCACCCTCGCTATGCGAGGGTTGTGAGGGTTCAGCCTTGTTGCCTCACACGTGCCCCATACCTTGCAAGACTCGTCTACACCTGGGGGAAGAGGGCCAGCCTCGCTATGCGAGGGTGTGGCCTCATTGCGCCGCCCATGTCTCGAGCCTCGTCTACACCCGGGGGAAGAGGGCCAGCCTCGCTATGCGAGGATGTGGCCTCGTTGCGCCGCCCATGTCTCGAGCCTCGCCTCCATGTGACCTACGTGGGTCAGCCTCAACCCCTAGCACCTTGGCTTCTCATGATACACATATGTTGAAGCCTCCTTGGCCTAGGCACGAGGAACACTTGGGGACACCTAAGGGGGGCATCAAACGAACATTAGGCATCGACAAGGATTGATAAGGACGGACGGGTACAGGTCTCGTGTACTGACACGAGATGTACGGTTGTGAAGGGAACAGAGGCGTGGCCCTGTCATCTACGTTCGAGGAGTAGTGGTAGTACAGACTTGTACGAAGAGTAGTGGCGCCACTTGAACACCCCCGACCATACACCAGAGCCGACAGTACTATGTCCTGAGCCACGACTCTGGCATTGTCAGGGCAGACACCACTACACCCTGAGCCCCTGCACTGTCAGTGTACCCGCATACGTCCCTGTCGTCTGGGACTTGTTTGTATCAGGGGCCAATAAAGCCCCCCTATAAATAGGCCCCAACCCCTCAGGTTAAGGGGGTTCGAAAACTGAGTGTATGAAAGAAACTTAAGAAATATATGATCTTTGTTCCATTGTTGCTCTGGTCTTTTCTATTGATTGAAGTCCTTTCCTCTTGATTCTAAGCTACCCTTAGTATAAAAATCTTAGTTTTCTAACCTTTAATCATTGACGAGATTTCACCGTCAACAGTTTGGCGCCGTCTGTGGGAACGTAAGCACCAAGTTACTATTCTACCATTACTTCCAGCAAGAAGAAATGCCAAGACGTTTGAAGCGACTTAGGGAGCCAAGAGAGGTGGAGGTCCACCTAAACGGAGTCCAGCTGAAGGCCTCCATGAAGGATACACCTCCACCCCGAGACATGGAGCCCCCAAGGGACCCTGAGGTTCACGAGAATGATAGGGAGGCCTCGTCACCGGCCATCCTGCCCGGTGATAATCCTCCAAGGACAACTACCGCACCACCCGGGAATGCCAACGAGTTCCCTCCTCCCAAACCACCATAGGTACTAAACTCCGGCCGGTAGGATCCGGGCCCCTCGACGCGTAGACATGATAAACAACCTCGGGTCCATTCCGTGAGCTCGAGTTCTAAATCTCGTTTCTATGAAGAGGAGATTCGTGAGCTGCACCGTAAAACCCAAAGACTGGAGACCACCTTGGAGAGCATGCAGGAGGTGCTGAATGGCCTGTTACAAGGTAAGTCGAACGTGACCCTGCCCAAGAGGAAAGAGAAGGGTCAGGAAACCACTGTCCCGGTAAACGACGAGAGGACCAAACACTCCGCCAGTAACACCCCCAGGGAGAAGCCACATGAGCATCTCGGACCATCGAGGCCACCTCAAGGGCCAAGGCAAGGGAACAATGTTGGCTCTCACAACGACATCGAGGTCACCTAAAAAAGGATGCCCTCAGATCTATGGGAAGAGCTCAACAAGGGAGGGGAAGACAAGAGAACTACACCTCCTACTGTCCCCCGAGACGACAAAGGAAAGGAAGATGTCAACCCCTCCATGTTGAGAGACTCCCTGAAGGAGAGGAGGCAAGGCCTCGATACAGAGACGAGGAGCCTGCAGAGCATGATTGTCATCACACTCGGAGGACAATCCATCAAAGATGAGTTCGATCATGAATCGCCCTTCACTAAAGAGATCCAAGCCATCCGACTCCCAGCCAACTTCAAGGAGCCGCATATGACCCCTTATGAGGGGAGCACAGACCCCAAGTACCACCTGGACGCATTCAATAACTTGATGAAGTTAAGAGGGATCAGTAGCGGGGCTAGATGCCACTGTTTCGCGGTCACATTGAAAGGACTTGCGTATAAATGGTTCAAAAGACTTCGCCCAGGATCCATCAGGTCTTGGCAGCAGTTTTCGGATGATTTTCTCCAACAGCATCACGCCGTGCATGATTATACAATGCCAGGCACCAGCCTCGCCAATGTAAAACAAGGAGAAAATGAGAGTCTGAAGGGTTACATCCACAGGTTTAACATGGAGGCAGCCAGAGTGGGGAGCTTGACCCGTAGGGAATTAAAAATGGCCATCACAGCCGGAGTGCGTCCGGGAAGCATATTGTGGGATAACATGCTCAAGAGGGAAGTCACTGACCTAGATGACTTCTACGAGAGGGCGTAAAAGTATATTTGCGTGGAGGATGGCCATGCAAACTTAAAGGCAGGAAACAATGAGTCCCATGTAAAGTCCCCAACCAATGAGGGGTCGAATAGAGCACACAAGTACATACGTGTGGAAGAGGGCCATAATGACTCGCATGTTGAAGAAAGCGAACCTTCCTCCAGTCACCCTACTACTAATATGTCTGAAGAGTCAATATAGAAGGGGACGTCATGCTAGAAGGGTCGCTGACGAAGTTTAAAATTGGACGAGGACCATCTAGCCATATAAGTCCCGACATGAGGGGAGATCACCTCAAAAATTGCAAAAAGGGTCTCAAAGTAGACGCTTGCAAAAAAAGGTCTCAAAGTAGACGCTTGCAAAAAGGGTCTCAATGTAGACGTTCGCAAAAAGGGTCTCAGAGTAGACGCTTGCAAAAAGGGTCTCAAAGTAGACGCTTGCAAAAAAAAAAGGTCTCAAAGTAGACGCTTGCAAAAAGGGTCTCAACATAGACATTCGCAAAAAGGGTCTCAGAGTAAACGCTTGCAAAAAGGGTCTCAACGTAGACGTTCGCAAAAAGGGTCTCAAAGTAGACGCTTGCAAAAAGTGTCTCAAAGAAGGCGCTTGCCAAAAAAGGGTCTCAACGAAGACGCTTGCAAAAAGGGTCTCAAAGAAGACGCTTGCTAAAATAGTACTATGCCTAATGACGAGAGGGACGCTTCTCGCAAAAATAAAATAATAAAAAGCGCGCGCAAAAATACATAAAAGGATAGCAAGGACCCAAGGGGTCAACATATCCTTACAAGTAATCAAAGTGCACCAGCGGACACAGATCACCCAGCAATACCACTAGAGCATAGGGAGTGTAGCATTAATATGAGTCTACCAGGAAGCCTAAAGACTTCCTAATAGACTAGGGGGCAAGTGTGAATGCCAAAAATTGACTAGAGCCATCGTCAATAGTTACCCTTGTAAATGAATGAATTCTTCCCTTATGAATTCCACTCAAGAAAACCTCTACATTGCGAGGCACCCTAGAAACTATGAGGCGCATGTCAGTGGGGCAAAGGGGGCGAGAGCCTCACTGGGTTGCTTACCACATGCATAAAGAGGCAAGGGCGTCATGTGGCATAAGAGGAGTTGGGCTAAGGGAGTCACCCTCACCATGCGAGGGTCCCCAACCGCTGACCAACATGGACACCACCCTCGCTATGTGAGGGTTGTGAGGGTTCAGCCTTGTTTCCTCACATGTTCCCCATACCTTGCGAGACTCGTCTACACCCAGGGGAAGAGGGCCAGCCTCGCTATGCGAGACACCCTCGCTATGCGAGGGTGTGGCCTCGTTGCGCTGCCCATGTCTCGAGCCTCATCTACACCCGGGGGAAGAGGGCCAGCCTCGCTATGCGAGGGTGTGGCCTCGTTGTGCCGCCCATGTCTCGAGCCTCGCCTCCATGGCCTACGTGGGTCAGCCTCAACCCCTAGCACCTTGGCTTCTCATGATACACATAGGTTGAAGCCTCCTTGGCCTAGGCACGAGGAACACTTGGGGACACCTAAGGGGGGCATCAAACGAACATTAGGCATTGACAGGGATTGATAAGGACGGCCGGGTATTGGTCTCGTGTACTGACACGAGATGTACGGTTGTGAAGGGAACAGAGGCGTGGCCCTGTCATCTACGTTCGAGGAGTAGTGGTAGTATGGACTTGTACGAAGAGTAGTGGCGCCACTTGAACACCCCCGACCATACACCAGAGCCGACAGTACTATGTCCTGAGCCACGACTCTGGCATTGTCAGGGCAGACACCACTACACCCTGAGCCCCTACACTGTCAGTGTACCCGCATACGTCCTTGTCGTCTGGGACTTGTTTGTATCAGGGGCCAATAGAGCCCCCCTATAAATAGGCCCCAACCCCTCAGGTTAAGGGGGTTCGAAAACTGAGTGTATGAAAGAAACTTAAGAAATATATGATCTTTGTTACATTGTTGCTCTGGTTTTTTCTATTGATTGAAGTCATTTCCTCTTGATTCTAAGCTACCCTTAGTATAAAAATCTTAGTTTTCTAACCTTTAATCGTTGATGAGATTTCACCGTCAACAAGCTCCAATTCATGATTTAGAGGTTTCAATCTGAGTTTGTATGGCTAGGTTCTAGTGTTTGAAGTTCTTGAGTTTGAGAAATTGAAGATGGGATTTCCATGAGTTTTAGGTTGAGTTTACAGTTGAATTATGTTGTTTAAGTCATTCTAATAGTGTTGGGATTAATTGGTTTTGGACTAGAAAGCTTTGGGATGATTTTGGGTAATGTTTAGGTGTTAAAAATGGAGGTTTTTTTTGGGTTCGAAGGGGTCGGGCCACAGCATAGTTCTTGGTGAGTCGTGACCCTTCGAAGTTGATGTGTGCTGAGGAAGGAGGGTGGGCCGCGACATGGTCTGAGTAGGGCCACGGCCCTTACCTGATTTTGGGAATTGGGAGGTCTCTGATTGGGGCCATGCCGTGGCATGGGTGGATAATGTCGTGGCCCTTAAGGGATTTTAGGATTTTGAGATTCTAGGCTTGGGAATTTAACCTAGGGTGCTCGGAATTGAATCTTTTACCATGTTTGGTGAAGTTCAATGTTCCAGAGACTAGAACTTTGTCTAGAAGCTCATTTAAGATTGTTGATGGTATCCTTTATCTTGGTTGTGACTAGGTGCTAAGCTAGGGCTTGGGGATCAGATTGCGCTCAAGGAGCATCGTTCCTATCTAGTTCACTTGGAAGCTAAAGGTAAGAAAACTACACCCGGTTCTGAGACCAAAACCATTTTAACCCTAGCACATTTATGGTTTAGTGACATGTTTTGACTAAATGACTTGATTAGCAAGTCCTGCACCTTTATAAGTACACAGAGTAGCGGTCCTGGCTATCCAGGGCGTTACACCCTAGTGGTGGTAGGTCCATGATGGAATTTGAAGACCTAGAAATTTCCTATGCCTAGGTTGTGAAATCTTGGAAATCGCCAACCATAGGGCACATAGGCCTTGAAATCGCCTAACTAAGAAAACCCTAGGGGCATTCAGCCTAAATCCTAGTCCCCAAAGCCTATAAATTTCCCAGGCTAAGGAAAACCTAGGATGGTTAGCCTATGAGGGAATTTGAAGACCTGGAAATCTCTTATGGCTAGATGGGGAACCCTGGAACCCAACCTTAATTTCCTAAGCCTGGAAATTGCCTAGGCCAATGAATCTAAAGGGTGGTCGGCATATAGGGATCTAAACCCTAAGCATCATGCAAAAAGGGGCAAGGTACAAGCCATTTTTTTTATTAAAGAACAGTCTTTGGTTCAAACAAGTCAATTATTTTTGGATCAAAATAAAACAAAACAAGGAGATTCAGACAGATTCATCAAAAACGTAAAAATTGGGAAAGAATACTTACCAAAGAGGAAATACGCAAAGTTGATGAAAAATTGGAGAATTCCACACCTCAGAACTTCCTAGAGGAACATGGGTCAAGAGTCTGATGAGTGAGGCCCTACTTATAGCATCTCTGGCTAACCGTATTTTTAGGAATTCAAAATCCTTGAAAAATATCTTATATTTTTAGGAATTCAAATTCCTTGAAAATATTTTGTATTTTTAGGAATTAATATCCTTGAAAAATATATTATATTTTTAGGACTTCAAAACTCCTTGAAAAATATATTATATTTTTAGGACTTCAAATTTCCTTGAAAAATATACTATATTTGTAGGAAATTAATTTTCCTTGAAAAATCTAATTATTTTTAGGAATTATAATTATCATTGAAAAATTCGTGTTGAGCAAATTATCGATGATTGATAAAAGTACTATGTAATGTCCTGAGGGACTTTGTTGGCTAGATCAAGTTTACCGTAATGTTGAACACATTACAATAAACTTGGGGGGCAAATGTTATCCCTCAAAAATCCAGAGATGACGTGGCCAATGAGAAAGCAGCACGTGGCGTCACGAATGTAGGAAAAACGACGAAGTATTGAAAAAAGACCGATGAGCAAAAAAGATAGGTCCAAGACCTATAGAAAGTCAACTAGGCCTAAACCCCTAGGGGTGGTCGGCCTAACCCCAACCCCGTCGGCCTAAGCATGCCCAAAACCCCTTGGGGTGTTCGACCCACCCTATCCTTCATAGGGTGGTCAGCCTACACCCCAAAGACACTTCACTGGGTAAAACTAACGCTCGTTCAAACTAAGATCAACAAAACTAGCATCCCAGCAGATCAACAGGCCTAGCACCCAAAGGACCAACGGGTCTAGCACCCAAGTTTTAAAGGGTCTTTGAGCCTAGCACCTAAGTCTCATAAACCAATCAAGACTTAGCATTTTCTCGAAGGTCTCAATCGTTCATTATCAACCATGATCCAGAGAAACAAAGAGAAGACCCCACTATCTCATAATCATGGGAAGGTGGATCTCCACTCATAATGATCGTGTACCAAACCATGATCTCCAGTACTACTGATCATGTAACAACCCCTAGGTACTATAAATAAAGGACCTAGGGCTTCATAAAGGAGACTTTTGGGTCTCTTTTCCCCAGAACTCTTTTTCGATACTTTTTGGATCAATCTTTTGGGCAAGTTTTTGACGAGTGAAATCCGAGTTTATCTTTGTAATGGTCTATCAAGTGATTCAATACTAAAGACTAAGTGGATTAGGTTATTACTATTAAGAAGAACAGGGCTAAACCACTATAAATTCTTGTGTGTTTTTGTTTAGATATTTGTACTATGTCATATATTAGATTCATTCCATTCAAAATGTGTCGTATATTGTATATATGAGCATTGGCCAATTTCACAGGACAACAAAAGTACTGCTAGTTTGGTCAAGATGCAATTATCCATTGCGAAAACTTAATTACATCTTTGTAAGTGTAACCCATTATTTCATAATTCATGACTTAAGTTAGAGAGTTCCGCCTCGAGGAGTATGGAAACAAAGCTGCCTCGAGGCCCTATTCATATCTCACGGTGTTACACTAATAATGGAGACCAAGGTCACATTGAGATGGTCACCTTCTCTCACTTACTATTTTAGAAATAATGTTTTTTATTAAACTAATCAATTAGTTCTAAATTAATTACTAGATTATTAATAACCTATGAATGTAATTAATTACAAAATACATTTAATTATAAAAGGGCTTGTTTCTACAATTAATGAGATCTAGATAATTACCCATTACATTCATCTAACTTTACTAAAACACTTTTTAAATAAATTTGGTTATCTTAAAAGCCTATAAAAAAATATTGCCATTATTATGGTGTGAGTTACCAAGTTTGAACTAATTTAATACTTAGTAGTTTACATGCAATTGATTTCTCCAAAACAATTCACATAAACAATTAGGACAATCCTAAATTATCATGCTTCTAAAAGATGCATGATTAATGAAAATTGTGTGGGGTTTCATGAATGTCATGTAATTTATCTAATGCATGATCATGTTATCAATCAAACATTAATTAACATTTATTTAAATAAATACAATTACTAAATAAACAATAAATGATGAACTGAGTACTATTGGGTATTTCTAAATTTACAACCTTTGAAAAAATAGATATAAAATTTCAAAAATAGCCTATGTCTTCTTTCCAAGACTCCAAGAATGTTTCTCCTCTCTTTTAGTCTTTCTTGCAAATCTTTAGGAATTTGTTAGACCCAATTAATTAATTAGAAACTAACTTTCCAATTAATTTATTAATTAAAACCAACTTTTAATTAAATAACTATTTATGTCATCTTTTTAATTTAGTTGAATTTAAATAATTAAATAATCAAATTCAAATAATTATTTAAACTTAAGATAAGATCTTAACCAACTAAAAGGTATTTTATTTTTCTATTAAGATAATTAAACTTTTAAATTATTAAAATTAATTAAATAGAAGATAACGACACAAAATTAGGATCAAGTCCGTCACGGACAAACTGCTTTAGATGTCCTCTTCAAATTATAAACGCAATCTCGTCTTTTAGCTGATTGCACTCATTCGTGTCATGTCCATAGTCATTATGGAATCCGCAGAACTTATTCATAACCCTTTTACTAAACTCATTTCAAAATGGAGCTGGTCATCTAAAAGGAATAGTGTCATTGGTGGCCATATATACATTTGTTTGTGATCTTATCAAAGTCGTGTAATTGGTAAATCGTGGCTCGTATTTGTTTACTTTTCCATTTCCATCGTTGTTATTTGTATTCGGCGACCGATTTCCTCCTTTGTTTCCATCTTTATGTCTTACAGTGGAAGTGCCTGGCTCCTCGATTTTTCCTTTCTAGTCGTCCTTCTGAATAGCCTCTTCAAGTTTTATATATTTTCAGCTCAGTCTAAAAATTGTTGCATAGAGTATACATACTTTCTGTGTATATTTTCCCATAGTGGACTTCAAACCTTGAAGCTAGTCATAACGACCATCATCTTTCTTTCGTCACCAATTATTTTTGCTCGAGCAGACTCTCTCATTAACCTTTGCGTGTAATATTTCAAAAGTTCATCTTCTCTTTTCTTAATGTCGACCAGGTGATTAGGCTCAGTGGGATGTATTTGAGCATCATAGAATTTGTCATATAAGGACTTTACAAACATATCCCAAGAAGTTATTGATCTCAGTGGAAATTTAAAGTAGCACTCTTGGGCAGAATCAGAGAGTGTGGCTGGAAAGATTCTACAACAAGCATCCATTGGAATTTTCTGTATGTCCATTTGTACTTCAAATTTATTGACATGAGTGATTGAATCTTCTTTACCAGTATATGTAGGTATCATCGACATCTTGAACTTGCTTGGTATTTCCTTAACATTCACTTTTTTCTGGAAAAATGAATCCTTTTTTTGCCGCTTTATGTCTATCGCAGTTGGTTGTTTTTGCTTGACCAAGCTTTTGACCATATAATTCAAGGCATCGAGTTGAGCTTGAATGGTTGGTGAAACTATGGCATCAGCTTGAGGTGCTATTGGAATGACTGTATTGTCATTTAATTTCTCGATGATTAGTTAAGTTACTGGAGGGACGGTAGAACCACCTCCTTCGACCAGTCTTTCTTTTCACTGGTCAAGAATATTCCTTAGATCATTCCCTTTATTTAGCACGATTTCTCCTAGTCGATTAAACACATTAGTGCTCCTTGGTTGTTCTCCAACATATGAACTATTTCGTCGGCTATTCACTAAAGAAGGATGTTGAGGATTCTTGCGATTGTATCTGGGAGGCATGTCTTTGGGGTTTGGTTGACCTTCCCTTGGTCGTTGATAATCATTATAATATTGATTGTCTCTTTCATCGTCCCCATGACCATCTCTGTATGTTGGTCGTCATCCTCTATGTCGTCAATTTCTGCCTTTGGAGGTAAATCACCATCACGAGCATGCAAAATCTTCTCGTCAAGCAATAAGTTCCCTTGTACTCTTAGTAGCTGATTAAATCTATTGGAGTGATGGCTTCTACTCCTCCATGGTTGTTGAAGGGGAATTCCATCTCCTTTGGCTTGGTCATCAACTCTATCAGACTGTGGGCGACAATCCTCTATTTGTCGATCAGGGTTTTGTGGAATAGTCAGTTGTAGATTTTATAGAATAGGAGGTGTTAGAGGTGCCGCTCCTCCTCTTTGGATCAATTGCAAAGATATTTTAAGAGCAATAGTGGTTTCTCAACATCCGTGATCAACCTCTAGCTATCGTTCTTCTTGATTTCTCCATTGGTGGTTAGTTTCAACTTTTTGTTTGGCTAAAGCTTCAGCTACAACTGTCTTTGTAGCTTCTTAAGTGGCATGAATATTAGCCACTTCATCTTGCATAAGGCTCATAGCCTCACGCATATGCCCAAATTCTTGGTTGGTGCCTTCTCCTAGATCTACCCTAGTCTCAATGCTAGGGTAAATAGGTACTCATCAGGGGTATTGGTAGTGTGGATTGATTTAACGAATGGGTTGGCACTCTCCTCGATCCATTGTAGAATGGGATGAATAAAGATAAAAAGGTGTTCTTGAGTTCAACTCTCAGTAAAAGCATCAAAATGTTGAACACAAATTTGACAAACAACACTGAGTCAAGAGAATGATAAAAAGTAAAGAATTGAACTGAATTAATAAAGAACACACAAGATTTATAGTGTTTTGCTCTCAAGAATTGATAATGACCTACGTCCACTTACACTTTTATTGAGTATGTAAATCCAATATTTAATATCAAGAAGATCAAGGATCAACTCAGTTTCTCCAGTCTAAGATAGAATACAAATTGTATGAGTTTCAACAATAAAGATTGCTTGGGAAAGCATGGAACACTAAGCCCTGTATTTATAGGCTTAGTGGCCTTACATAATGGACCTTGGGCCTTAAATACCTTGCTTATCATGTAATGTAAATGAAATTTCTAAAAAGTACATTTAAAATTGATGTTTTTGGAATGAGATACTTGAAGTATTTGTTTCGGCGTTAATACTTGACCAGCTACATCTTACTCGAACAAATGCACCTTCAACGATCAATCTTGCTATCATTTCAGATCATTCGTTGCACATTTACTCCCTCTGGTCATTATCTTCGACCATTTTTTAGATGTTGTATTGAATTTCTCTTTGCCACGTGTTATTCAACAAAAGCCACGTCATCATGCTAATTTTTAGAGATAACAAAATTGATGATTTGAAAATGGAAGAAAAAGAGCTTTTAAAAGAAATTCAATGTTTAAATTGTTTATTTTGTGAAAAAGAAATTGTTGAGTTAGAAGCTAGGATTGATGACTGAACCAATGTTGTGTGTACTTTTACCAAAGGTAGAGAGTCTCTTGAATATATGCTTGGTAGTCAAAAGGTTAAGTTAGACAAAAACGGTATAAGACTAAATCCGGGTGAAAAACAAAAGCTTCTTAGAAAATATTTTGTGAATGCCTACGCTCCTTTAAATGTCACATGAACCTTTTACAATCAAGACGATCATACCAATTGTCTTATTGCCAAATAAATAAAGTTATATTCTTTGGTGCTAAAACTTAATGGATTCCAAAAGGTTCATAAACAAACTTCTAAAAGGTTCCAAAAGGACCCCAATATTATATGGGTACCGAAGACACAAGTTTGAACTTTTGTAGGTACACAAAGAAATTTTCACCAATGAGCTCAACCTCCATACATTGCAATGGTTGAATCAAACTCTTACAACAAATGAAGTATCAATGCTTGTTTATATTATTAAAAGTCAATTATGTAATTCATCTATCGTATTATTCATATTTACTGTGTATGATGTGCTTGCAATTCATATACTTCATGATTATACATCTATGCTTCAAATGAATATGAACGATACACTTGTATCCATTATTGTTGACTAATTGTATATATCACTTTTGTCTTCTTAGTTGATGATTTGTTGTTGCATATTCTTGACATGTTTTTAAATTGCATCAAAATCTTTTTGCTTAAAATTTCACCACACTTATATTTTAAACTTCCCTTGTTTTTCAAAATTCTCTTTCTTAGACCAAAATGAGTTAAGCTCATCATTTCTACAAATCTCATGATGTATAGCACTTTGTACATTCAAACATATTTATCTATCTATTTCAAAACCTTTCCAAAAAGAATTTATGAAAAAGGTATCTTAGTTGTTTTCATCGAAGACAATCCCAACCTCTCATCTTTTTTATTTTTGGATGGAACAAATTTTTTTCTCTTATGCATTTGATCTTTTAGAAAAGAGGAATTTAAAAAATAATGCATATTTTCTATCTTTGGCATATGCCCATATTAGGCTTAATTTTGCATAACATGGAAAAATCATTAAATTCTCGAGCTTTCATTAATTTTATTGCTTGAGCACGTTTATTTGAATATATTGAGAGTGCCTCCACATAACATTTTGAAAAGAATGCACAAACCTCAAATTTGACATATGAGTTGTCTTTTGAAACTTTTTAAGCTCAATTTTTTAAAATATACCAAAATTTCATATATATATATATTTTTTTTTTTTTGAATGATTTCTATGCCCAAACATATTTTATTAGAGATGCTACAAAAGAAATTTTTCAAAAACTATACATGAAACAAATTTTTGTATACTTCTTGTTTTAGAAGCAATTTCTAGGCCAAAAAAAATGCAAAACTCACCTAAATTTTCAAATATTCCAGTTTTCATTGATCTCTTTGCATGAACACCTTTAGATGCTCATTTTGAGATTGCCTGAAAAGAATTATTTTTTAAAACGTATGTATAAATCTTATTTTGGGTACATAAGTTGTTTTGACTTGCTTTAAATACATTTTTACTAAAACATTTATGTACTTGAGATTTTATTGTTTTAACATTTGTAATATTTTATATTTTAATCATCCCTATTTGTAAAAGTCCTATATATGTCTTTCAAAGTATGCATTCATTCAAACACATTCATGTTTATGCTTAACTCAACATCATTGTTTTATTAAATTTCCTTTTTAGGACTTATTCGCTTTGTTTATATCAGGGAATTTGATACATATGCTTTCGAGCAGTCTTTTTATCTTGTGCTAATTCCTTGAAGATAAGGTACTTTGTGATGGGCTTCATCCACCTATCCTAAGGCTGAATCGACTTTACTTACTTGGGAACTTGGATGCTCAGGGAAGCCAAGTAGTCTATCAGGACTACATTGAGCATCTTTACATCCTATGTTGTAGCCATCTTAGCCAAAGCGTCGGTATTTGAGTTCTGCTCCCGAGGAACTTACCGAATAATATACTTTTTTGAAGTTGTATAGCATCTTCTGGACCTTAGATAAATAGGCTGTCATTTTGGTTCCTCGAACTTGATACTCCTCGAGGACCTGATTCACCACAAATTTTGAATCGCTGAAAATTTTGAGTCCCGCCACTTTAAGTTCTCGGGCCACTGACAATCGAGCTAGGAGAGCCTCATGCTCAGCTTCATTATTAGGGGCATAAAAACCAAACCTCAATGAACTATGAATCCCGTGCCCTTCAGAGTATATCAAGATCAACCCTACTCCAAAGTCATTCTCGTTGGATGACTCGTCGACGTACAATTTCCACACAAGCCCAGGAAAAGGAGGTTCATCAGGGCCTTTGACTATTTTGGTGCACTCAATGATGAAGTCCACCAATGCTTTCCTTTGGATGGTTGTCTTTGGGTGGTATGATATGCGAACTGACTAAGTTCAATTGCGCACTTGAAAAGTCTCCCAGAGGACTTGGGCTTTTGGAGGACCTACCGTAAGGGCTGATTGTTAAGTACTCTGATGTAGTGTGCTTGGAGGTAGGGTCGAAGTTTCCTTGAGGTAGTTAGTAGGTAAAAGGTATGTTTCTCCATAAGCCTTCCTCGCGAATTAATGCAGTGCTGATGGCATGCTCCGTGATATCCAAATAGAGAAACAAAAGCTTTCCTTCCATTGGCTTCGATAGTATCGGAGGGTTTTCCATGTGCGCCTTTAGCTACTGGATGGCTTGCTCACAATCCTCCGACCACTCAAATCGTTGACTTACTTCGATGATGTTCAAGAATGGAATGCACTTGTCGGTGGCCTTGGACACGAAGCGGCTCAAAGCTGCTATTTGACCAAATAGGCTTTGCACATCATTATGTTTCCTTGGTGACGACATGTCTATCAAGGCCTTGATCTTCTCAAGGTTTTCTTAAATTCCTCAGGAGCTCACGATAAATCCCAAGGCTATCCCAATAGATCATTTTTGTGGATTGAGCTTTATTCCAAACTTGGGGAGGACTTAAAAGGCTTCCGTCAAGGCTCTCACCTGCTTTGCTAAGGTTTTGGACTTCACTAGCATGTCGTCCACGTATACCTCCATATTTTGACCAAGTTAATTTTTGAACATCTTATTGACCAACCTTTGATAGGTAGTGACTGCATTTTTCATGCCAAAAGGCATCACCCTACAGTAGTAAACGACTTTGTTCATTTAGAAACTAATATATTTTTGGTCGACGACATGCATGGAAATCTGGTTGTACTCGGAGAATGCGTCCATGACTGTGAGAAGCTCATACTGGGAGGTGGCATCCACCATCTTTGGGGCAGGGTTTGTTGAGATTAGTACAATCGATGCAAGTTCTCCATGTCCCATTGGACTTAGGTACCAGCATCGGGTTTGCCAACCACTTAGGATATTGAACCTTCTGTATAAACTCATTACTGAGCAGCTTATCGACTTCTACTCTAAGTGCCTTGGCCCTTGGCGTATCGAGAAGTCATCTATTTTGTTATATCGGGGAAACATTTGGATCCACATTCAGGGCATGGTAGATTATGTTGGGGTCAATCCTTGTCATGTTAGTGTAGGACCACACAAACACGTTTTGATTCTTGCAAAGAAATGTAATAAGTGCTTCTCGGGTCTTCGGCTTGAGATTCCTTCCAACCTTTGTCTTCTTTTCTAGATTAGCCTCATCAAGGCCAACTTCTTCAAACTCTTCCATGGGCTCAATGGATCAATCATCCCCTAGTCTGGGGTCTAACTCATTTGGATTTTCTTGCACCTCGAGGACCACATGGGCTCCAGACTCCTCAAAAGGATCCTGCTTGGGAGCTGCCTCAATTACCATCACATGATGCTTGAGGGACACAATGTAGCATTTGCATGCCTCTTTTTGGTCCTCGTAAACTATGCCAATCTCATCTTCTGTTGGAAACATTATGAGGAGGTTTCTGATTGATGTGATGACTCCAAACTTGACTAAGGTCGGTCAGCCCATGATTTCGTTATAGGCGAATGAGAAATCAATTATCAGAAAGTTGTAGTATCTGAACACTTGTCTCGGGATTTCTTCACGCTACCCAATTGGAATTAATACTTTGCCCGAGAAGCCAAAAAGAGTCAATTTCCACGATAGGAGGTCACCCGTCGTCAGTCCGATGCGCTTGAAGGCCTATTTTAACAAAAATTTCATCGAGCTTCCAACATCCACAAGGATCCGAGCAACCATTTTGTTTGATATCTGAGTCTCGATAACAAGGGGATCATGGTGGGGGAAATGAACGAGCATCTTGCTTGGTGAACGTGATGACTTATTCCATCATTCATGACATTTGGGATGGCACCTGGATGAGTGCACAAACTTAGTTGTTGTGATTAACGGCCTAAGTATACCTATTCTTTGAGCTCTGTGATAACCCACCGATGTACGGTCCACCATAGATGGCCCCGACTCTTCCATTTATTGAAGGGGCCACTGGGCCATAGGTTGTGGAAAAAGTAGCCTGGGGTCTATCCCTTGAGCCTTGTTTTGGTTGGGTGCAACCAATTGTGGCTGATGAGGGTTCACTAGACCATCCATTGGGCGAGCACCGACTCGGGTGTATTGATGAAGGTGTCCCAACTTGATGAGAATTTCTATCTCATCTAGCAACGGTGTCTATTCAATGGTATTGTGCCCAATGTCATTATGGACCTACTGCTCTCAAGAATCAACCATCTTGGTGCACTTGAAGTATTGAGCAGTGTACTTAGGGATGCACATTTTCTCCATGGGGACGGGGCCCCGCGGGGACCCACCCTTAATGGGGCAGGGAATCCTCGTCTAAATGGGGAACAGGGCGGGGACGAGGATAACTTTCAATCCTCGAATGTTAAATGGGGCGGGGACGGGGATAGCACTCCCCGCGCCCGATGGAGCCCCGCTTAATTTTTTAAAAATTTTTTTGTAATATTTTATATGTATTTTATATATTTCTTTATGTGTTTTTGTAGTATAGTAGTAAATTTTTGTAATATTTTAAATTTTATTTAGGATAGTGTTTAATATTTTAAAGAATAAATATTGTGCAATAATAATTTACGGTTTTTATTTTAAAATTTATTGGGGATTCCCCACCCCGTCCCCGACGGGGAATAAGCGGGGATGGAGCAAGGACAGGGATGAGAAATATAAATGGAGACGGGGATGGGGACGGGGACGGGGACGGGGACGGGGGGAGCACTCCCCGCCAATTCCCCGCCCTGTGTGCATCACTAGTGTACTTTATATCTGAAGCTTTCTTTACTTTATTACTCCCTTTGTTCTTGCTCCCCCGCTTACTCCCCCTTGGGTGTTCACTTGGTGTCGTTGACTAAGATGGAGTGGGTGCTATGGTACTAAAATCTGGTTGATAAGCACTGAATCTAGTGGGAGTTGTTCCATGTCCCGTGGGCATGGCGTTGTAGCCAGTTTGTGCGGTGGTGTAATTTTATTGCGAAACACTCATTACACTTGTTTGCATGGGAGTGTACTGAGAAATAATAAAGGTTTGGAGTCGTAGTGGTAGGCATATTGGGTGTTGGGACGGACACCGGGCCTCTAAAGGCCCCAATTTGTGTGTCATTCCAATTAATGAACTCTTGAGCTTGAGGAATTAAGTAGTCCAGTCTATGGCACTTACACCTCTGAATCTCATCCCACAATAGAGAACCTGGTCGGATGCCAGCCTGGAAAGCCATGAGTTATTGGCCATCATCCATCCATTTTGTTCTCACAACTTTCTCCTTGAAGCATTTATGTAGGCTTTGAGGGTCTCGAAGGGCCCTTGTTTGATATTGGCCATGGCATTGACCTCAAAATCCACCTTCCTTACAACGATAAACTATCTCCAGAACTCAAAGGAAAGTTGGGACCAGGAATGGATTGAACCTGGTCTGTGCTTCTTGAACCATTCGTCAGCTATTCTCGTTAAGGTCAATAGGAAGAAATGACACCTAGCGTCGTTAATTACGTGGTGGATCGACATCAACCAATTGAATTTTAAGAGGTGATCGGAGGGATCGTCCATCCCACTATACGGAGCTATGTCCTACATATTGAATCTTTCGGGAATGAAAGCCTCTGCTATGTGCTGAGTGCATGACTCGCCATTCTCATCCTTAGAGTCTGACTCATTTCCCTGTCTTTTTGCCATCTTGAGCATGATATTTTTAAGACTCGTTCAGTCTACTTAGATGGGCTCATTATTTGCAATGTGAGCTGGAGAAGATTGATGGTCGGACATTTCCTCTTTCATACGAGCATTGAGGTCGTCTCACAACCACAATCCTCTAGGATTCCCACTTCTGACTCTCCATCCAACTCATCAACAAAGTTGTTCATTAACGAGATGCTGATGTTATGTCCTCTAGTCCATGGAGATTTCCCTCCTATGTGCTCGCAGCCCTAGGTTCTCTTGAGGCCACTAGGGCATAAAGGGTTGTCTCCCTTGAGGCCCAACATTATCTGTCATGATGTGTCTGGGAAGTATGCCTAGGGATCTGTGGACAAATTGGGCCTGGGGCTTTCCCTAAGGTCCGGAGACCACATCTGGATCACGAACTCTTCTTAAAGGGACGTTCTCGGGTTCTGGGACTCGACAACTCCTTTTCCTTTTGTGGTGCACCTCTGCCCTTTGTCCTCCTTCATTAGCTGGAGGTATAGGTGGCATGTTAGCTGGGCGGTCCACTTGAAGTCCATAAGCGGCCAAGGTGGCCTTCATCGTGTTCACCACCCCTTGCAAGGCAACGATATTGATTTATGTGCCTCCCTTTCTCTCTATTGGGAGACCACCTGATTTTGTAAGGCCACCAATTATGGTGGTTCTTGAGACTGTGTGGAGTGTGAGGAATCACTATTTCCACTTTCCCTGTCGTAACCATGATTATTCACCACCTTTGGGATTCTTGCTGGAGGTTGGCGTCCTTGTTCTCCACTAGGTGCAGTTAGGGATGCACATTTTCCTCACGGGGCCCCGCCTCTAATGGGGTGAGGAATCCCCGTCTAAATGGGGAACGGGGTGGGGATGTGGATAACTTTCAATCCCCGAATGTTAAATGGGATGGGGACGAGGATAGCACTCCCCGCCCCGACGGGGCCCCGTTTAATTTTTTTTTATATATTTTTGTATGTATTTTATATCTTTCTTTATGTGGTTTTGTAGTATAGTAGTAAATTTTTTAATATTTAAATTTTATTTAGGATAGTGTTTAATATTTTAAATAATAAATATTGTGCAATATTTTTATTTACATATAATTTATGATTCTTATTTTAAAATTTTAATTTAAAATTCATTTTTTAAATAAATGGGTTCCCCGTGGGGATTCCCCACCCCGTCCCCGACGGGGAATAAGCGAGGATGGGGCGGGGACGGGGACGGGGGAACACTCCCCGCCAATTTCCCGCCCCGTGTGCATCACTAGGTGCAGTTGGAAAATCGCCATCTGCAGCCGATTGGCCATTGTTGAAATCCAGCTTTCTTCAAGCTCTCAATGAAAGCACCAAAATATTGACTAATTTTTTCGTCAACTACAAATAAAAGTAAGAAGCATAAAGAAAATGGAAATCAAACACCAGAATTTATGTGATTCGGCCTATTAATTAGCCCTAGTCCACAAGTTAATTTTATTGAGGAATAAGAACTTTCAAAGCTTAAGTTCTCTGCGAATTTAGGTAGCATCTTTGTAATGACCAAAATTTCCTAATAAGGTTTAGAACCTTGATTAAGAGGTCGGGAAGACCATAATTGATTTATTATGCCACTAAATATTATTATATGATGATAAATGCATGCATATGGGACCACTTTTCATTATAAGGGGATTTTGGTAATTTAGCCTGTTGAGGGCATATTTGTATATTTTCATGCATGTTGGTGAATTATGAATAAGACCACATTATAATGTGGATTTTTTCGAGTCATTTGGCATGAGACAATCTTTGAATGCAAGTTAGCGGTTTTGTCATAACGGGGTTAATTTCGGGGCTCGGGGTGAGTCTCGGGGAAATTTGATGATTAGTACATTACCGGGAATTAAAGGGTAATGGGATATGATTTATTAGCATTTGAGATTATTGGGAATAGCGAGAATTGGAGGACGTTAATTATAATTAACAAGATAGGTGGGAAAGGATGGTTTTACCCTTGTTAGCCTTAAGAGGTCTTTACTTAACCTAGGGGCAATATGGCTATTTGACCAAGGGTTATATCAACTAGAAGGCTGTATAACTGAACCAAAACAGAGCTTCTTCTTCTTCTTCTCCCGATCATTTCCTTCTCCTTTTTCCTTTGAATTTTTGAAG
This sequence comes from Humulus lupulus, assembly GCF_963169125.1. Lineage (NCBI taxonomy): Eukaryota > Viridiplantae > Streptophyta > Magnoliopsida > Rosales > Cannabaceae > Humulus > Humulus lupulus. The sequence goes on from NC_084794.1 coordinate 126,398,574, forward strand.
CCCCAATTGAAGATTCAAGCTGGGGAACCAAGCCTTGAGGGTCTAGGATTGTGTTCTACCATTGAAGAGGGTGTAATTCTGAGTGAGGTAAGATTTTAACCATAGAAACTCTGGTTTATACTATGTTTTCCTATTGATTTTCACCTAGAACTTTGGATTTGGGTAGTGAGAATTCAATGGAGTTTTTGGCAAAGTTTGGTTGGGTTTTGATGCTTAGGGCTTGTAGAATGGGTATTTGGGTTCATTTGTGAGTTTGGTTGGAGATTGGAATCAGGTTTTGAAGGTTGGAAAGTGGAGAAGTCGAAGGGGAAAAACCAGGGTTGAATCACCCTGGTTCTAGTGCTACAGCGCTGTCCAGGGCAAGTCATCCCTGTTTGTAGCGCCTAGGCGCAGGGGGGCAGCGCTATAGTGCTATCCTGTTTTTCCAGGGTCCTATTTTGGGTACTTTTGAGGGTTTTTGGCTCGGGGATTCAATTCCTAAGTCTCGGGATCGAATTTACTAACCGTTTGAGTACGATTCGAGGTCCCGAGAGTGAGGTTTAGGTCAAGAACCTTTTATTGTTGATTTAATTAATTGGATTCCATATTTGGTTATGACTAGGTGACCGATAAGGGATAAAAGGATCGATCGTTCTCAAGGGTCGTTCATTTATTATTTCTCGCTCGAACCAAAGGTAAGAAAACTGCACCCAGTATGTGACATGCATGGTTTTTGATGTAGCATGTTGAGTGCTCTATTTGTATATCTAGAATGCATATCAAATGCTTGGAAATTTGCTTATCTTTGAATGGTACTAACTTATTAGTCAGAATCGGCAATGGTGTCAGTATTAATTGTGAAGCTGTGACTTATGAGTCAAGTTTGGCAGTAGCATTGAGCACTGGTCGTATGGTATTGGCTTATGAGTCAAGAATGGTATTAGTGTGTTTAACGCAAGCCGAAAAGATTAGATCTAATCGACATAAGCATTATCATCATAAGCATGAAATGCTTGACCGACCTTAAGTTCGATGAAAACTAAAATCGTTTGTCTAGTCTAAAGGCTAGTTATTTAGAGCCAGAGCCAAAAAGCTAAGGTTACCTACACATCACATGGCTAGGAGGGTATGAGACCTCAGAGATAGATTTATCAGTCATCTACACAAAGATAGACTTATCAGTCATCTACACAAAGATAGACTTATAATTCATCTACACAGAAATAGACTTATTAGTCATTTAAACAAAGTATGACTTATTAGTCGTCTATTCAGAGAGACTTATTAGTCGTCTACCTCAGAGAGAGACGTATTAGTCATCTACCTCAAAGAGACTTATTAGTCATCTACCTCAGAGAGAGAGACTTATTAGTCATCTACTCAGAGCGCAAGACTTCACAAACATTTATTTGTACCTGCTTGCATGCATGAGTAAGTTTATTACTGCTAGGCATGCCTATTATGACTTAGTTGCATGTTATTACTTGTTCATGAGCATATTGAGTTTTCTTGCTAAGCTTTGGCTCACGGGTGCTATGTGGTGCAGGTAAAGGAAAAAGAAAGCTGGACCATCCTTGAGTTGGAGAGCTTAGGTGACGATGTGTACATATGCGGCTGCTCGACCGCCACAGCCGAGGGTTTAAAGAGGAACTAGGGTTAAACCCTATTTTACCGCTTAGGCCGGCTGGTTGTAAATCTTTTGTTGTAATTAACCTTTAAATTATATTTTTGGGATCCCAATGTATATAGTAAACATTTTAGTGAAACGTTGTATCTTCGACAAAAAAATTTTAACCCTAAATCGTTAATCATACTGAGTTACACAATTATGGCCAAATGGCTGAGTTAGTGAGTTTATCACTGTTTAAAATGCACATCGTAACGGTCCCTGGAGATTAGGGCGTTACAGTCTTTGTATGAACTAAAATATTGGATCATTTTACAAGTGATGCCTTAGCCCTATTTATAGGTGGCTGAGGGGGTTAAGCTCATTAACGGGAGCTAATTACAATAATATTCCCATAATGGGATTAGTTACACATAAACTATTATTTCCTTCCCATAAAATAGGCATGTGGGCCTAATACGAGGATATCAAGTCCACTGTTTTATTAGGAAAGGTGATTTCTAATACTTGTCAGGGGTAGTTGCATGTATCCCCATGTCTGGGTGCATCTTGGGGCATACCGTTTTCTGCTTGTACGGAGCCAACAACACAATCTCTACAACCAATAGATGTGTCAGGCACATGTCTGTGGTTTCAAGTGTTCCTCTCGCTGACACATGGTAAGAGATTTCTCCTTCTGTGAAGGAAGGTCCTTGGGGTTTAATAGGTCAATCGTGATTCAAGGAGCTTTATTGGATCGATATAATCACTTGGGAGCTAACTTCCCATCTAGGTTCTCAGCAGATGGCTATAGTTGCTAACCTGTCGGGCATATTCTCCTGCAACGATGGGAACGACACCCACAGATTAGGCTTTAGGTCCCGAGGAGGGCTAAACGACACAATCAATTATGGTCACGTTGTCATATGCAGAAAACATGGACAACATTGTACATTCATGCTTCATGAGATTAAGGCTGATGATAATTAATCATTTTTCTCTTGCAAAAAAATTCAACGCCAATTGTTGGGGATCCAAGCAAGGCCCTTGAGTACCAATCTTGTAAAACCCATATTGTTGGGCATTGTGCCCTTAAAGCAATGAAAGTAGTTCATTAGTTATGAAATTTATATAAGAAATTATTAATGTTTGTTATTATTGAATAATATTTAGATAAATATCAGAAAATTCCTAATTCATTAATGTAGCTATAATCTTGTATGCGTACGAGAAGATTAAGATTATAGATAATTAATTAAATAGTCTACAATTTATATTAAAGTTATGAAATCTTTAATCAAACACTGCTAGTACGGTCCACTGGTATCATGAATACATGTGATCAAGATTCAGATCACTGATGTAGACAAACATCTCTGTGGTGGTGCTTCATATAATAATGATTATATAGGACTGGACTCGAAATGTATTTAACATTTTACTAAATATTGTCATTGTCACATCAATTGTTAATATGTAAAACCATAAAGAGCTATAATCATATCACTCGATGATCATATGCAAATCGATCTAAATCCTAAAGGTATCATTATAGGTGGACCCCCGAGCTGACATGCCACTTGCACAACCAGTTGGTGTGCCACCTGTACACCCAACATACATGCAGAAAGAGAGGGTCAAGACAACTCGCCGAACATCACAACCATATGGTGTTCCCCCCAGAAGAGCTCATGATCCTGAAGTGGTCTGCGGACCCCGAGGGGAGCTCCAAGCACATTTTATCCACGGAACCCTGGGTATTCCACCTAGGCGCACTGCGACAGACAATGCGGGCCCCCAAGAGAGGGGACCTTTTATGCACCAGCTACTTCTGGTAAACCTAGGGTTGGGAGAAAAGAAGAGGGAAGTTTTCATGGACCAAGGATGTCATATAATCATCTCAATAAACAATGACTTTATAGAAGAGTCTGATGGAGAAACGGAAGTAAGATTCCCCGAGGAGGGTTTTCTGAGGATGCGCAGCCTGACTTACGAGATAACCTCAATGCTCACATGAATAGGGTCGCGCTTGAGGACCCCCATGGGGGACACCATCAGACACAACCTGACCTACAAGATAAATTTATTACTGTTAGAAATGAGGTAGTGCCCGACCATGAGCCCCGTTCAATACAAAGTGCCAACAACGATCCTCCCCAAGTAGAGCTGGAGAGTTTGAAGAAAACCATACTTAAAATGGCCAAGAGGTAGGGCAATGAGTCAGACTCCGAGGACGAAGACGGAGAGTCGAGTGCCCGACACATTTTGGAAGCCCCATTGCTGAGAGGGCTCAAGATGCCCAACATAACACCGTATAGTGGGATGACAGAACCTTCCTATCATCTCTTCAAGTTTAATCAGTTGATGTTAGTCCACCATGTGTTTGAGGACGCCAGATGCCATTACTTCCCATTAACCTTAACAAGAGCAGCAGATGAATGGTTTAAGAAACACAAACCAGGTTTAATCCATTCCTGATCACAATTGTCCTCCGAGTTTCAGAGACAATTCATTGTTGGGAGAAAGATGAATTTTGAGCTCAATGCCTTGGCTAACATCAAGAAGGGTCGTTCAAGGCCCTCAAATCATACATTACGTGCTTCAAGGAGGAAAATGTAATGCCCAGAGCTCCTAACGAGGTTTAGTACTTTTAAATAGCATGACGGGAGGGCATGAGTGGAATTATGTGAATTATATCATTATATAATTGAATATGCTTGATTATGTGTATTAAATGTGTTTAAAGACATGCTTTTGAGAAAATAGGCATTTTTGTAATTTTGACCCTTTGAGGGTATAATTATAAATATTATGTGCTATGTGCATTATGACCACATTATTATGTGGATATATGTGACTTTTGGCATGAGGGGATCCTTTTGGGCAATTATAGCGGAAAAGTCACAACGAGGAAAAATTACCCGACTCGGGTCAAGCCTAGGGGTATTTTCGGAAATTTTCACATTCTAAGGTTATTAATGGAATAAAATTAAGTAATAAAATATTCATGCTAGATTTTTATTAGCTGATAATTTGGAGAATTGGTGAAATAATTGAGAATAGTGGTGTGGTTAGAATTTTAAGAGAAATGTAACGTTCCAAATTCGCTAGTAAGGCTTAGTGCCTTGATTATTGTGTCACGAATGCATAATTGGATGTTTATATGTTAGTATGATTTAATTATGATTATATATATGTGAATTTTATGAGTTATATTATGATATGGATGTTCATGCTTGTTTAATTGTATTAAATGTGCTTATAGGCTCGTTTTTGTTAAAAATGACATTTTCTTAATTTTGACCCTCTTAGGGTATATCTGTAATTATATGTATTTTTTGAGTGGGACCACATTATTATGTGGACATATTTGAGATGTGTGGCACGAGGCGATCCTAGTGAATAATTTGGTGGCAAAGTCACGTCGGGGATTAATATACGGCTCGGGGTGAGCCTAAGGGTATTTTAGTAATTTGGTAAATTACCAAGGGTATTGCAGTATGAGTTATAACTGAGGGGAAAATATTGGTGTTTGGAAGATAAGTGGGATTAATTGAGAATCTTAAGTGAAATTTGAGGGTTAGCGGGAAAGTGGTGTCAGATGACCATTTTGCCCTTCAGGGCATTAAAGAAATAAGGTATAGGTGAGGGGTATTTTTGGTCTTTTCCCTAGCCTTGTAATACCATAGTCACTTAGAAGCTCTCAGAAGGGAGTTAGATAAATACTCTCTCTCTCTCTCTCTCTTGTTTCTCTTTTTTTTCTCTTAAAACACTTGGGTGAGTTCTTGAAATTTTGAGAGATTGACTTGGTAATTGTAGGAGGTTGAAGCTAGGAATTTGGGATAGGTGCAGCTTAGGGTCGTGATTACACAGGTAAGGTAAGATTTTCTTGCTTTGTTTTTGCTAAGATTTCTAGTGGTTTAAGGGTTTTTCTTGAGTTTTAGGCTTATGATTGGGTTTTGAACTTTTGAACTGGAGTAGAGTTTTGGCTTAGTTTTTGGTGTATTTGTGTTGCCTTAAGTGTGTTATTGAGGTTTTGGGACTCAATTCTGGGTTTGGTTGTTAATTGGGATGAATTTTGAGTGATTTAGGTTGGTTTGCAATTTCTTGAATCACAGAATTTCTAGGTTCGCAGGGTTGCGCCGCAGTGCCGTTCTTGGAGCGTCGCGGCCCGCATGAACTTAGAGGCACTGGGGTTTGACTAAACTTCCTTGGCACTGCAGCACATTTCCTGTGACTTGTGGTTCGCGGCTCTTTGAGTAAATGTGCGCCACGACCCTTCAGGGTAGGGCCGCGACTCGGTGGGGAAATTGGCCAACTGAGGTTTTTAGTTGCGGGGACTCAAACCTAAGGGCTCGTGAAGGATTCTACTACCCGGTTTAGTTGAATTCGAGGTCCCGGAGGCTAGGACTCAATCTTGAAGCTCTTAATTGGTTTATTTCTTGATGGATATCCTCTAATATATTGTGATTAAGGGTACCACAAGGCTCGAGAGGAAAGGATCGTGCTCGTTGTCACTTTACCCTATCGCTGAGGACTTGAGGTAAGAAAATCGACACTTGCACCGAGTTTAGTGCATGCGCTCCAATTATAGGGCACGGGAATAACCGTGTCATGAATCTGTTATAGTTGAATGTATGTTTGGTTTGAATCTATGTTGTTATACTTGTTTGTATTGATCGCTCGGTCAGGAGGTCGCTATCGGCATTACATGCGTAATGTATGCCGTAGTGGCGGGGCATAACGCGGATTGGATATTCGCCATAGTGGCGGAGCCATTGTGAAGATGTGACATCCATCTACTGGGCATGAGATGTATATTGTTTGGAAAATATATTGTTTGGAAAATCTATGTGAACCAGTTGTGGTCATAGAGTATGCAATACATGTTAATGTTTATCTGATTACTTGTATGATTTGTTTGGTTATCTTGCTAAGTCTTGGTTCACAGGTGCTTTGTGGTGCAAGTAAGGGCAAAAGAAAGCTGGAGCAGCCATGAGTTAGAGAGCTGTAGGGGCATCGTGTACTTACTCAGCCTGCTCGGCCGTCACGGTCGAGATATTTTGAAGAACATGAGTCATTAGTTGAAAATTTGTCGCTTAAGTTGGCTAAGTCTGTCGTTTAACCTCAATCACACTTTTAACTCCAAATTACTTGTTTAATAGGTTAAGCACTATTTTTGACACACGGTGTAACAGTCTTGACTATTCAGGGCGTTACAAGAAATGACTAAGTTAGCCTTGGGGTTAGTAAAGAAAGGGTATTTGAGGGAATGGCAAATGGTCATTTGACCATTAAATTAAAGAAAAAGAAAACCAAATGCTGAAGGTTACTCTTACACGTTCCAGCCCTTTCTCCCTTCTTCTAATTTCCTCTTTAAACTTATCCCAAACACCATAGCACTCAAGGCTAAGAGCAAGTCAAAATATTTCAAACTTGGAGATTTTAGGAGAGAATTCAAGCAGCTAGGAACAGGATTGCAGCTGCTAGGATTCGTTTTTCCATTGAGAACCAAAAATCACAGCAAGAGGTATGGTTTCTTTTGTCTTATTCTTCATTTTGTTTTGCTTGTTCTTGATTGAAATTTTTTGACTTTAGATTAATTTCAATATCTAAGAGTTCTATAGAAACATGATCTTTATTGTTGTGAAGCTTGATTTTGGATTGAAAACTGAGAAAGTTCTGAATTTGGGAAATTTTGGCCCTTAATCTTGAATTTTTGAATAGGGACCTAAAGTGTGTTGCTAATTGGTGTATTAGATGCTCGTTGGCCTGTATAACTGCGTTGGTGCAAAAATTTCGAGTTTGATGTAGATTTGGGGTGATTTGAGTCAGATTTGGGGTATGAAATCGTAGGGGAGCACAATGGAGAAATTGAATTTTTGGGCTGTGATTAACATTTATGAGGATCTAGCGCGACCACGCTACTGCCCGGAAAGCCCAAACCCACTGTCGACGCGACCGCGCCAAGGGGCGGGCTCAATCGCGCCAAGTGCCACGAAAAGCTATTTTTTGGTTTTAGTTAGTTTCAAATGGGATTTCTGGGATCTGATTTGGGGACCCGCTTGGGGGCTTGGGGGACAATTCCATTAGCCTGCTGAATGGAATTAAATTCCTTGAGAAGTAGGGTTTACCTCTTGAGCCCGTAATTGGATTTTATTCCCTAATAAGCGTATAATGAATGTTGTGAGTAAGGTTTCTGAGATGCTCGGAAGAGGGTCGCATTCGAGGCCATTTCACTTCTAGCACAGGACCTGAGGTAAGAAAGTTGGCATATGCACATAGAGTAAGGCATTGCTCTCGATACTAACATTGAACCAGTTATGAATGCATACCTGGAAATTTAGCTAGGGTTATGTACCCTTGACATGTAATTGCATTTGTTGTATCTGATTACATTGAATTTATTTGTGATTAATCGACATGGGCCATATGTGGTAATAATCATGCGGAATGTAGGTCGTGGTGGCAGGGCCATTATTGGAGTGCTATACACATTCACCCAGCATGGGCCGTATATTTGGTGCCCAGAAACGTACCTTGTTCGGCATGGGTCGTGATAAATTTTTATATGGATGAACTGAATGTGTTAATGATTTGTGAATTATGCTAACTGCTACATATGTCTAATGTGATTATTATTATGCCTTGTTGGGTTTTCTTACTAGGTCTTGGCTCACGGGTGCTCTATGGTGCTAGTAAGGGCAAAGGGACGGTAGACCAACCATGAGTTGGAGAGCTTGGCGGCACGATATGCAGGTTCAACTTACTCATCTAATCGAGTTGAGTTATTTGAACGACTTGGGTCAAAAAGTCCAGTTTTAATGCTTATGTCGACTCATCTTGAGAACAATAATGCAATTATATTTGGTTAAACACTTTGCGGGATCCTTAGTAAATATTTAAAGTTTTAATGGAAAAGTTTATATCTTTTATTCAAAATTTAGCTTTTTAACTTCTTGTTTATCTTTAATCACACTTTTGAGTCCAAATTGCTCGCTTAACGAGTTGTACTCTATTTTAAACACACAAGGTGACAATCCTTCTAGGGCATCACAGAAGCTGTGAGGACAAAGAGAGTAAATGATGCCCATCAACTCATGGCCCTGTAGGCTGGTATTCGACAAGGTTCTCCATTATAGGATGACCTACAGAGGTGCGGGTGTCATTAACTGGGAAGATGCCCATGTAGGGCCTTGTGGAGGTCTAGTGTCTATCCCAGCTCCTTGCCTGCCTAACCAAATCGACAAAAAACGCAACCCGAAAAAACCAATGAAAATTTACCCGCCCAATTATTTTAGATTGGGCGGATTGGAAATAAATTAGTTCCAACACGCCCAATGCAACCTGACCTGCCCAATCAACAATATTTTTAATTTCATGAATTTTTTTCATATTATGTGCATAATTTATATGTAAAAATAAATAAATAAATTGTATTTAGACTTTAGTTTAGAGATGAACTTTAAACTAAATTAATATTTTATTTTTATTTTAAGGATGAATTTTATTTTATACATTAATATAATTCAAATAATATTTTAGAAACTTATTCATATATATATATATATATATTAGGCATGAGAAGCCTCAGCCCATTCGGAGAAAGCATGAGAAGAGAGACTCAGCGAAATTCTGTAAGTACCACAATGACATTGGGCATAATACCAATGAATGCAGACAATTGCGAGATGAGAGAAAATCTCATCAAATAAGGACATAAAAATACTAACAATGATTTTGCGAAAATTAAACCATTTACATAATTTAAAAGGTCTCAAAATCCATATTAAAAAAACTTTTAAACATAACGTGTGCACACACTAAAAATATTTACATTTTAAACTTTAAAGTCTTGTAGTGAACCAAAACAGTTTAAACATAATTTAAAATATCATTAAAAAGGTGCAGACTCCCCAGAGGTCCTGCCACATGTACATCCTTGCAAGCAAACCCCGGCGCTCACTGTCCAAACTTTTCTTTGTGTTTACCTACAACATGAGCAACTAGGGAAGCGATAACGCTTAGTAAATTAATCTGACAACACAGAGCTAAAATAACAACAACAGGGGTCAATGACTAAGTCATTGTTCACACAACAAATATCTTACCACACTTAGGGTCAATTCAAGAATGCCTAAGTGTTCTAGCAGTATCACAATACCTTCAACATAAACAACAAAACATAAACCCTGCAGAAAATCTAGACCAAAGCATAAACATAATAGAAACCCATATTAATATGACCCTAAGATCCAACTTGAGAGTTGCTAAAAGTATCCCCTAGTATCTCATTTCAACCACAGTGGAGACTTGAGTCTCCGTGTTGATATTCAAAATCATAAATCCCTCTCGAGGGTAACCAACAATTATCTAGGACATTCATACTATCACACGGGGTTGGTGAATCCACATAGACTCATCGAGATTCCAAGGTTTTACTGGTAACAATTTACCTCCTGGCCAATTGTCATGGTAGCTAACTGGACCAATAAATCACATGTCACAATGGGGTATAAGCACCCCTAGGATCGTTCAAACTCCTAAGTTTACCCGATAACACTCATCTCATGGCCAAATGTCACATAATCTAACCGGACCAATAATGTCAAAGGTAGATACTGTCTCGTCCCATTAGCCAATACTGTAACTAACATATAGTATACTCTGATCAATTTGGCATTTATAGTATATTAATCTACTTTAGGCATTAAGGTCATAAATCGAATACCCACTAATGGTGTTATCGTCCTCACACTTTTTAAGTAGTGAAACGACACTCAAGGTTCTTGGAAAAATTTACAGAAGGGTTCTTAATTATTTAAAAGTCGACTTTTATACAAATTTCCCACTCTTTTCCTCTATCGGACCTAGCCAGAAAAAACATAGATTGGAAGCACTTTAGCTTTACCAATTTTACCATTTCTTTGATAAATTACCAGTAATCTATACTTTTTGGTAAAATCATTAAATTGTAAACTTTGATAAACTAAGTTGATTAAGAAATAATTATAAAAATGGTGGTAAATTTTTTTTTTTTATGAAAAATTAGGATAAAGTCTATTTTATTATAAAAATGTAATTTATTCCATTTTCATAAAAATTAGGGCTTTGGACCCTTTTTATTTTCTTAAAACAAAAATTCATTAATTAATCAAATTTATTAATTTCTTATATAAAAAATTACCTTAATAATTATTTAGTGTGCTAAACTTAAATATATAATTATCAAGATTAAAGTATATTGAAAATCAAAACTTTTAGAAAAAAAAAAGTATGAAACTTGTCATTTTAGTTTCTAAGTTGCCAAATTTATAAAATTATATTTTGAAAAACATTACTCTAAAAATTCCAAAACTTTGCAAAATCAATCTTGGCTATTCCAAGAAGTACCTTGCCAAATTTTATATAAAATAATCATTTTTATTTAGTGAAAACTAAGTCAAAGTTAATCTTTTAAAATTGCCAAGGGAAATTTTAACATTTTTCTTGAAATTTGAAAGACCATAAAATCCAATTGGTTCATTATTTAGGTATGAAATTTCTTAGGTCCATGTTACGGTATGTTAAAAAATTTCATATGAAAAATTAGAATATTTGGGTAATTTTTACTTAGTAAAAAACATTCGTAAACATGGATGTCCATTGAAAATTAATAATTTTTACCTAACTTTGAAAATCATATCTCTTAGCCCTTTTAATATTTTTCTTTGAAATTTACCAGTTTTATTACCAATATCAAAAGAGTCTTAAGTCAAAAAAAACAGCCAAAAATAGATTAATTTACTTATGGAACTCATTGTCCAAATTTGGTTGTTTGTACAGTTTTTAAAAGCTATTTTTCCAAATCGCACAACAATTTTGTAAAAATTATAACTTGGTCATTTCAGAACCTTTTTGAATGTTTCGACTCACTATGAACAAGTTCATAAACAAGTTCTTATAATATTTTCTTGACCATTTGGAAGTCAAGACTTAAACATTTTTCACATAAAATCATACAAAACCTATGGAATGGTGGATTCCACTTCTAAACATTCAACCAAACCTCCATGCATGAATGATCAGCCAAAATTTATACAATATTATAGTCCCAATAATGAATTTAAACACATAAAAACACACATGGAAGGCAGATTATACAAAATTTGAGCATAAATACATTGAGTATGACCATATACCTCTTGTAGACTTCTTGAAGGGTTTAGGTTTGCTTCTAACACCTCTAGCCTTTGAACAAGCCTCCAATCTTCATATTTACACTCCCCAAAGACCCAACAATCAGATTATTATACACTAACAAGTAGGAAGGAAAAACTAAAGAGAAGAACTAACCAAAACTAATACGAAAATTTTAGGATTTTACCTCTCGAATTTTCTTTTTTTGAAGTTTCTTCTATCTTCTAAAACCAACAAAGGGAAGTATGATAGTGTTTAGAGATGGGTAGAGATAAGAGATTGAGACAGTTGTATGAGAATTTTGGTGAAAAAATTCAGAAAATACCCGTAGAGGATTTCAGCCAACTAGAGAGTAAACGAGAGAATATGATAGACATTTGTAGCAAATGAAGACTTTTTTACTTTTCTTTGCTATTTATACCAACTATACATTGTGTAAAAAGAACATATTACCCTCCTATACTGCTGCCCTATTAACCTCTAATTAACCCAAAAAATTTCCTTAATTACCCCTAATTAACTTACTAATCTCCCACTTAATCATACACTTGAACGATAATTACCAAGTGGTAATTGTTCTCTTAATTCACCAAATTGAATTCTTAACCTAGGGTAATTAAATTAAATATATCTTTTCATTTATTTGAGTAATCACACTCCTAAATTTATAACTCATGAAATTTAATTAACCAAAATTCTATTTTTGGCTAAATAAGCATTTTTCACAAAAAATACACTTTTAGAGATTTTTCAGACAAAAATCAAACTTTTAGACCCTAATATAAAATAATTCAATCATTTTATTCCCATTACTATTTTTTCCATAATTATACTTCTGCAATAATATTTAATCTGAGAATTTACTTAGTTAGGGTTTCCATTTCGATTCGAGACCGAAATGCTCGGTTAGTCACAAAACCGCACATTTCACACTTTGGATAACAATAACAACATAAAATTTTCTTCCAAAATGCAGGGCGTTGCATCACTAGGCTCAAGTAGGGGCACCACCACAAAATCAAGGCCAAGTAGTCACAGCTGCATTTCCAGTTCAACAGCCCATGGCTCAAGGTCCTCCTCCTGTACATAGAAGAGTGGGGGACCATCTCAAGGGGACCTCATCTCGGAGGGATATTGCGGAGCTCACACAATAGATACGTGTGGGCCCTCAATAACGATGATGAGGTTTGTCCACTTGTCCAAGTCCCAACACAATTGCCCCGATTGATGGACCAAGTCATCACATTCATTGAGGAAGATGCTCGGATGGTGCACTTCCCCCACCACGATCCCTTGGTAATCGAGACCCAGATCACCAACAAATGGTTGACCAGATCCTGGTGGATAACAAGAGTTCCGTGAACATCCTGTTCAAACAAGCCTTTGAACGGATAGGATTGACGACGAATGATCTCCTCCCATGCACCTTTACCCTATTTGGCTTCTCAGGAAAAGGATTGATCCCGATGGAATAAATCAAGTTTCCAATAACACTTGAGGAAGTTCCTAGGAAAGCATTCAAATACTACATGTTCGTAGTAATTGAATGCTACTCTGCTTACAATGCCATCACGAGCCGACCAGCCTTGGTGGAATTCGAGGCCGCCACGTCAATTAGACACGTATGCATGAAATTCCCCATTGATGTGGGAATTGGTATGGTTCACGAGGACTTGAAAGAGGCCCACCAGTGCTATAACGTGTCCCTCAGTACTGTGTCATGGTAATCGAGGCAGCTGCCCCTGAAGAAAATCTCCCCTCACTGACGAACGATGTACGACCTGAGAACCAACCACGCTTTACTTCAGGAATCATTAGACCTTGTTGAGGAACTCTGAGAAATCACTCAGCTCTAAGTAGCTTCTTACCATCTAAAGGTTGCCAAGTACTTCAATTCTAAAGTGAAGGATCGGAAATTCCAAGTCGGGGACTTGATTTTGTGACAAGTTTTCTTGGTGACACGAGACCCAAGTGCTAGAGTGTTGGGCCCAAACTGGGAATTCCCTTACCAAGTCGAGAGTCCTATCTACCCAGGGACATACAAGTTGGCTCGGGTAAATGGGGAGCTAATTCCTTATGCCTGAAATGTCAAGAATCTCCACATGTATTGCCGATAGTACAAGCATTGATGTATTCCTTTAATTTTTTGTGTATTTAGTCCATAATCAAGTAATGTAAACCTTGTGCACAAAACACAATAGATGAAATTCAGGAAAAACAGTTGTACTTTTCTTGTTATTTTTTATATATCACTCGAGAATGTACTCGCTCGTAGACCCGGACAAGTGAACGAAGACCTAAGTCTCTGATCACTTGGGGGCATAAGCAAGAGGTTAGTCATCTTACGAGAATAACTACTTGCAGAGTTAGACCTAGGGATTTCAATAAGAGGAACCTACACAAGGTACCTTAGAGGAAACTTAGTGCCATAAAGACTTGCGAGAGTTCACGGACCTAGACTTACGAGAATAACTGCTTGCGGAGTTAGACCTAGGGAACTCAATAAGAGAATCATACACAAGGTACCTTAGAGTAAACCTAGTATCATAAAGGCTTGCAAGAGTTGACGGAACTAGAGGACTCATCGAGAGGAACCTACACGGGGTACCTTAGTAAATCTAGCATCATGAAGTTTATGAAGAGCCCTATATTCAAGAACAAGCTCGGGAACATAGCTCATTTATGAAGGCCAAGTACTTGAGTGACAAGCTAAGTACTCGAGGCCAAAGAAAGGACTCGCAAAGCCCCAAGTTTACTTAAAATTGGGCCACGAAAAGTGGATAAAAGTAAAGATTGAATCAAGTCAAATTTTTCGTAGCATTTAGTTATGTAAGGAATTGGATAAAACCATGTATATTTTAAGTTTGATTTTCAAAAATACTAAGCAAAATATGAAAATATAGACATGCAAAAAAAATTGCAAAGTAGATTGTAAAGAAGGCATAGTAGTAGAGCGCAAAAGCCATTAAGGAATATACAAATATACAAACTACTCGGAAGATGGAGCATTTAAATGGTTCATGCTCCAAAAAATATGGCTCACGTGCTTATTACAAAAAGACACAAAAATAAAGAAAGTTTGGAGATTACTCCTGTCCCCAAGGGACCTCATCCACAAGAGTGATAACGGGGTTAGCGTTCGAAGGCTTGGCAACAGCGGAAGCAGATTCAGCTTGGAGGTCATCCTCAAAAAGGGTCTGAGCAGTAGCAGGATTGCCGATGAAGCCCAAATCGATGTCTAAGTTATAAAACCTGACCTTATAAATTACATCACCTGCAATGTTCTCTACTTCATCGCTTAGGATGCTCTTCTCATTTGTGAGGGCTTCAAGTTTGGAGGCCATGGCCCTATTTTGGTCCTGAGCGACTTGTTTATCCTTACGCAAAGCCTCTGCTTCCGTCGCGCCCTGAGTAGCCTTCTCCTTAGCCTTCTCGACATTCGTGTTAGCCCGAGAAACTTACGTTTTAGCCTTCATGACCTCCTCTACAGCCTTCTTGGGCTCCTCGAAGAGACGATCACACTTCATGGAAATGACCAATTGCTCCTGAAGACTTACCGCCAGGTCATGTGCTGCCTTCAAGGCTACCAGAGGCCACAGGTCAGTATTTTCATCCCTGGGGCCACCTAGAGGCACTTCACCTCCTCGACTGGTAAACTCAACTTCAAAGCGAGGAGCTTGTCCATAGCCCGCTTGAGCTCATATGATTTCTCCATTACGATATTGCTAAAGCCTTGGACCATCAGAGTCGACTAGAAAAAAAAAACACAAGTTAGGACCACCCATGGAGAACATAATCTGAAAAGGTAAGTGAATGAAATATTTACCTTTATTGTCGAATCCTAACAAAAGGAGAGAAGAGTGGCCTCATTGTCACCCCCCCCCCCCCCGATGATCATACCTTCTCGCGGTCAAGTCACACATCGTGTTACTTAACCCTTGGAGGAGCTCCACTACTAGAGGAGCAACAAAGGAGCCAAGCTTCTCTGCTAAGAGGATCTCTAATTTTTCTCTCCTAATGGGAGGCTCTCGACAGTCTAACCTCCGAGGGGGCTTCAATTTGCGGATGAAAGCCCCCAGCTCGTGGACTGTAGTGTTCCCTTCATCCAATCAAGCATTTAAATACTCGACCATCGCGTTAGAACTCTTGAGCATCTTTCCGTCATAGTGATCGAAGTATACGAAAAGGTTGGGGATTGCAATGGGAGATGCTTGAAGTGGAAAATCACTTGTGGTCGCGTCATGAACCTCAAGGGAAGTGCATGCCCGGAAGACACCTCCAGTATTGGGACGTCGGGTACCGTCCCATGTTCCTTGATGGGAACCTCACTCATCTCCCCTCACTTCAACGGTGGGGAAGGATCTATTTCCTCTCGGGGCATCTTTTCTCCTCCGACCCCCAAGGAAGTGGGTACTGGCTGGCATGCAAGGTCATTGAACCTCATTTGATCTGCAAAGGGAAAAACAAGAGTTAGTACCTACATGGAAAGAGGAAAACAAACTATATAAGTAAATGAGAACACTTGAGCTTCTCAGGAAGCCCTACCACTAGAAGGCTCCCCAAGGTGAGGCATTGAGTATGCAAAGGCAATCATCAATGGGCCCATCTTTGCGGTTGAGTTGGACTCGTAATAACAAACACATGAGGTGTGAAACAAAGTGACATATTCTAAGGGTATGAAACCACGAGGAGGCAAATGATTCCCCAGATGGTGAAGGTAGTAGTTGATCACGTCATGGTAGTCTTGGTACTCCTCATGGGTCCATCAATGATCGCTGGAGAAGCCACATCGGAGAATAGTAGGAGAGGCCCACACATGATTGAGACTTACCCCCTCCTCAATTGACTTAACATGAGTTTTACCTTGATCTGAGGTGGAGGCCCCAACTCCTACTTCTATCTCCTCCTTGATCTCCTACTCGAGGTAAGCTTCATGGGTAGCTTAAATCTCCCAAGCACATACTACATGCTCAACAACCAGTTGTTGTGGGTGCAGCTGCCTCGCCAACATATCAACTTGTTTGATATGCCTCATGACCTGGTATAAGACTTCTTAGAAGTTCAAAACTTGGTGAGGTCCAAGTTCCTAATATACTAACCCCTCCAGAGAAGACCTACCTGGACGAGGTTCTCCATCATCATCAGCTGGCTTAGTTCTAGCTCCACGTTTGAGAACATCTTCATCTCCTCAGGTAGTTTTGAAAGGCAGCCACCCACGGAGTGCAGAGGATAGGACCAAAGAAAAAGAACTTAACGTAAGCAAGGGAAAACCTAACTCTAAGAAGTCCTCGGGAAATGTCGATTAGGCTTACCAACTTTGGCGAAGTCTAGTAGCAAGGTTGGGTTGGCTTGAATGGGGAACCCCGTGGTGTAGAAGAAATGATCCTTGAAGTCCCGAGCATGGCTATCGTTTTGGTGTGGAGCCTTGTATTTGGATTGAGAGTACTTCATTAGGGTTTAGAACCCATCAAGGTGACTACCTTTCTTCTTTGGATTGGCCGAAAGCTATAGGGATAGAGTATTTCAGCCGAAGAAGGCTCAGACTAATTGTGGTGCTTGTACAAGATGTACAAGCCCGCGAGGACCCGGTAGCCATTGGGGATTAACTAAAATTGAGCGATACCCACAAACTTCAAGAAGTTGACGAAAATACAAGCGCAGGTGAGATTGGCTCCAAGTGCTGAAGTCATGAATGTTATGATGGGACCTCTCCGCTTCCCAGCACTGCCTTATTAGGTAGCCATCCTAGCAAATCCCATAGTGTGCCTTAATGTTGGATAAAGCATCCAAGTTCCTCAGCTTGGATAGGATATGCTCTGCCTCAAACTTGGAGGCTTTGTATTGGATTGAATCATTGAGGAGTGAGCCCATGTTGACCTCTTCCTCGATTAGAAGACACATACCATAACACTCCTTAGCCGCCAATGGCCTCTTCGACACCGGAGTTGCTTCCATTGGCGCTAAGCGCTCGAAC
The DNA here is from genome assembly GCF_963169125.1 of Humulus lupulus. Lineage (NCBI taxonomy): Eukaryota > Viridiplantae > Streptophyta > Magnoliopsida > Rosales > Cannabaceae > Humulus > Humulus lupulus. The sequence goes on from NC_084794.1 coordinate 126,416,312, forward strand.
ACATGAGCGTTCAATGGGGCCAAATTTTGTTCATGGGCCATGTCTTGAATCTCCTGTATGATGTTTATTGTGCTCCTCAAACATCTAAAACAAAACCAAGCAGTTAGTATCCTGACCGAAAAAAAAATTTGCCAAAACAAGAGAATACCCTAAGACAACTGCTCGAGGATAGAGAAAAAAGGAAAAAATAAAAAATTTCTAAAAGAAGAGGCGCTCCCAGAGCAACGAAGTGCATCCCAGAAACACCATCAAAGATTCGAAATATACAGCCAAGCACAGCCAGATTCTAGGAAATTCCAAGAAACAAAACCGAGAAGGCAATTTTCTGGTCAGAACGTAAATAGGCCACTTACAACTAGGTATTTCACTAGAAAGGGCATGAAAAAGCACAAAAGGGAGTGCCCTAAAATCCTATCATGTTCATTATCCCAAAAAGCCATAGAAACAGATTTACCAAGAACAAAAGTACAAAACCATCAACAGAAGCAAAGTGAAGAAGACTTACTCGTTAAAAATTGGATATACATGTGAAGATGGATGCGGACTTTGATTTAATTGGCTTCGTTAGCCTAGAAGTAACTAGATTCTCTCCAAGTATCTAGGCTAAACACAAATTTTACAAAGTAAGGGAGTGTGGATTATGGAAATGGGTTTCTAGGGACGAAAGGGATTCTGAGGAATGAAGAAGTTTATGCAAAAATGAAAGTGTAAATGTCAAAAATTAAAGGAGGAGAGATAATTAAATTCAAAACCCCAAACATCGTTAAAAAAAAGTCCATTGCCCCCAGCCATTGATCACCTACGAGTAGGTACTCGAGCGTGATCTAACAGTCACAAAAATCGAGGTGATGGTTGTTCTCGAAAGGTGAAAGAAAGCCTCGGGTATGGAAAAGACCCCTCATGAAATAACATCGATTGACGGTTCAAGCAATGAGAGTCTACACGTGGCACCCCATTTTTAGAAATGTCAGTGCTCGGGGATCCCTGTCGGTCATGACCTAAAGACAGATTCTTGAGAAGATGACAACTATTTTATAAGTCTCCACAATTACTTAGGGGGAAATGTTGTCTACATTTTCAACATTTGACATGTGGCATAAGTTACTACGTCGTTTAGCCTCTTTCAAGAGCTCGAGTCTGGTTCTTGTCATTATTGCTACTAGAGGAGGAGTATGCCATTAACAGTCAACACATTCTGATGATTTAGTCAGAAGATGATCCTCTAGAGCCCCTCGAACCGTGACCAATTCATCACAGTACCAAAGGACCTCCTCTAGGAGAGGATGACAATTGCCAAGTGTCGACTAGAGAGGCACTCTAGACCACAGACACTTGTTCGACACCTAGTGGTTGTAGAAATCATGTTGTCGATTCCGTTGAAGTGGAAAAATGGATGTCTCACGACACCCTCTGACATGGGAGAACGTACAACTACCACCCTTACAGTTTCAGAGGCACTTTACAATAAAGTAGTGGACTTAACATCCTCATATGGAGCTCGCTAAATATCTAATGGGGCCCACCAACCTATTTAATATAGAAAATTTGCATTTATGTAATAACTAATCCCATTATGAGAGAAGTAATTGTAATTAGCTCAAATTAATAAGTTTAATTCCCTCAGTCGCCTACAAATAGGGCTAGGGCATTACTTGTAAGAGGATCCGAACTTTTAGGGTTAGCAAAAACACTGCCTGGATCCTAAGAGAGCTTGAGATTTGCAAGTTTTTCACCTTCAATATAATTAATTTGGGGACTAGGGCTAATTATTAGCCTGGACCGCGTAAATCCTAGTGTTTGATCTTCTTCTTCTTTAAGCTTTTCATTATTTTATTAGTTGACGAAAAAGCCAATCAACAGTAATCTATTCCAATTTTTCAATTTACATATGATACAATAATAACTAAAAATAATTTAAAATATCTCAAATAACTAACTAAATAAAACTGGAATGATATAATACAGATACTTAAGAAGATTCATGGGCCTTTGATTTAGAAACTTTAATATAAAAAAGTGGAATTTACATGAAATATGGGAAAAATTTCTAAACTTTGATAAATATGGCATTTGTTTTTTGTGTGTGCATTTTATATGGTATTTTATGTTTTCTTACTTTTTGAAGGGATTTTTTTTCCCATATTTGTGCAATAATTAATTAGTTTTACCCTATTTAATTATATAAGATTATTTTGGCTAATTATAAATTTTTGTGAGTGTATTTCAGTAATTGTAGGTATTATTTTTAATTTATTTTTTTTGTTCAGACATTGGAAAATGTTTTGTTTTCTTTTTTTTTTTCTATTTTTTATCTTCTTCAATCAACATTTTCTCCGCTGTAACCGGTTACCACTATAAAAGATCAGGCCGACCCTCCTTTATTCTAGTCCAGTTGGAGAGAGAAAAGTCCCATCTGTTCAATAAATCGAAGAGAAATGGAAGGCTTAAATCCAAAAAAGTACGAAGGCATGATCCACTAAAAAAATGGGTAAGCCCAGTGGTGCAAATCGAGCATAGCCTACAACCAACAGCAGCTTCGAGGGATAATAGGAGCTCTAGTTGCTCCAACCGTTCTAGTGGACCGGTTGAGGCCAGCAGCAATGAATACCCTGTGCCGGTTGTGCGAAGTCAACCATCCCTCTTTTTTCTCTTATCCAATGGTTGGTGATCAATTAAATCCCTTTCTAAAAAAAAGGGTGGATTTTTTTGGTGGTAGTAATCATTTGTCACTATCAATTTTTTAGTGATGTGTGGTAACTGGTTATATCTATAAAAGTCTGTTTTATTTTTTAAGTGGAGTTGTAGTAAATAGTTACAACTATAAAAATAATTTTAATTTTTTGGTAGTGTGGATAGTTACAAATACAAAAACAGATAATTGAATACCACCAAGTGATCGCAGCTAGGTACATTGTATTTAGCAAACAAAGACAACTATCTAAGTTGTACACCAACAAATTAAGTTAAATAAACAATTAATTCACTAGTATAAAAAACATGTATACATAAATGAGGAGCCAAAACTAAATATACCCTTCATCAAGAAATATAGTTGGAGAAAAAAAATTGGAGTTTTAAGCAAGATTGTTGTTCAGTATCATTTTAGTTTTGCTTTGTCTTCAGATTGTGGAACAAGACAAGTATGTTTTCTCATGGTAGATTAATGTTCTATTTTGTATCCTAGGAAACTTAACATTATCTACTTTTCCTGTTTGTTTTTGTCAATAAAATCTATGAAGAGAAGATAATAAATGTTAGGAAGAAGCTATTATGCAATTTGGTTTCGTTATAGTAAGATAATAAATAAGTCATGTTTCGAATCCAATCTGGTGTGGATAGAGAGCTCCTCTCAGTAATATTACATCCATGTCTTATCTCTCTCTATATATACTTATCAATGGATCCTCACACCTTGAACTACTAGATCATTATAAAATAAATTGTTGAAAACACTTATCAATGGTGTGACCCATTCGCTCAATATTTAACTTGATCTTCAATAAATTTACATATAAATGAATTAAAATGTTATGTTATTGATCATCTCTACTAATAATATTAGTAATTTTCAGAATAGCTAGAAACTGCGACATGTAACAGAAATTGTTTTTCCTATGAAATAGTTTATACTTTCTAGATGCTGCAATAGATCATTTCAATTATTAAGTATGATTGCTCTGATGCATGCGCATATGTTATTTGCAGTGTAAATGTATTGACTGTATCAATTTAATAAATAAACTATTAGTTCAATGAGATTTACACAAAATGTAAATTAATTGGAAAGAATCACTTTGTCAATTGGAAGGTTAATAAATTATTCTAAGCATGGCAGAGAATAAGTTTGATTATAGTGCAAAATATCATTTTCTTTTTTCTTTAACATAGTTATGGCAAGTTAATACATCAGGAAAAAAGAGAGGTATGAGGGGCTAATCACAAATCTTTAGATAACAGAACAAGCACAATTTCTTATAAGGATTTGGTATATTAAAGTACAGCTTCGCATACCAAAAAAAAAAAAAAAACATTAAGGGTCCGTTTGGTAAAATTTTTGTTTTTAAATTTTTTAAACACAAAAATAAAAATATTATTTTATTTTTGTTTTTTTATTTTTAAAAAATAAAAATATGTTTGGTAACTATTTTTGTTTTTTGTTTTTAAAAACAAAAAATAATAAACGTGTTTGATCACTTTTATTTTTATTTTTTGTTTAACAATATGATGTGTTAATTTGAAGAAGAGAAGAAAAAAATAAAAACTGTTAAAAAAATTTTGAAAGTGAAAAATTTCTATTTTCAAAATTTAATAAATTTTGTTTAAAATTTTAAAAAATAAAAAATAAAAATAGAATTACCAAACGCTATTTTATGTTTAATTGTCAAATTTTTAATTAAATAAATAAAAAACTGTTTTTTTAATGGTTACCAAACAGCACCTAAATAAATGCATTAAAAATTAAAACTCTATTACTATATACTTCATGCATGCAACAAACCAAATTCATTAACATCACACCAAATTCATTTTTAATAAACAAATAAGAGTGCTTTTATGTATACCTCATTTTTTTCTCACGACACTTCTTTTTATTTAAATTCCTCGTAAATTGTTTAAAAAAAATTCACACATACTCTAAAAATTTTAATTACAAAATTACATAGTAAATAATTTTACTTTTTTTGTTTCATTAAAAGTTAAAGTATATATATTTGTTTCATTGACAATTAATAATGATGCACTAATTAATATAAGTGTTATATTATATATGTTAGAGAAATAATATATTTTTTCATTAATTATTTTTTAGTATTTGATGATGATATTTAGGTTAATTTATCAAAATAATATATTTATTTTTATTTTATTAAAATCTCATTTTGAGATTTGTATGAGGCAAAAAGTAATGGTTAGGAATCTAAATGCTGAAAAAAAAATTGGACCTAAGTCATACACTTACAAAAATAAATTGGGAACCAAATGCTATTTACCCTAGATTTTAAGTTTTTAACATTATTAAATCCAATCCGGCTACCAAACCAATCAGTCCCGTACCTCTTTCTCTCCCCTGAAAACTTACACAGGTACACATGGAAAACATCGAGCATAAGCAAGTGGAAGTAAAAGGACTACAGCTTCATGTAGCCGAAATTGGAAGTGGTAAGTACTTGTGTGTGATTTTCATGATTCACTACCCATATTTATATATATATATATTTTTTTTTTCAACAACACTACACATATTTTTTATTACTCATTATTTTGGTTAATTAATATGAAATTTCAGGTCCAAAAGTGGTGGTGTTCTTACATGGGTTCCCAGAAATATGGTACACATGGAGGCACCAAATGATAGCAGTGGCCAACAAAGGTTACCGTGCCATAGCCTTCGATTTCAGAGGCTATGGACTCTCAGATCAGCCACTAGAGCCTGAGAAAGCAACCTTCCAAGATCTTATAGATGATGTCATTGGCCTTTTGGATTCCCTTGCCATCAACAAGGTTCTTTTTTCTTCCTCCCTAAATGAGATAAGCCATGTCCCCTGCCTTTTTTTTTTTGGATTCTAGGGTTCTCTAAGAACGCAACAGTTCCCTTTTCATTTACAAAACAACAAAATATTATGTAAAAATATAGTTGACCTCTTCCATTACTTTTGGTGTAGATTTCATATATTTATCCAGGTAGCTTTGACTTCCTTGATTTGGTTTTGTGTGATCGGTTGGTTAGCACTTCGATAGTACTGTTTAAAGTGATTTTTTTTTTTTTAAAAAAAACAATCAATTTTAATCACAGCTAGCATTGAGATGTAGTATTTTCTTATAACTACTTGATTGTATTAAAAAAACACAGGCTTTTTTAGTGGGAAAAGATTTTGGAGCTATTCCAGCGTACTTAGTGGCCGCAGTTCACCCAGAAAGGGTATCTGGAGTTGTAACACTAGGTATTCCTTACATTCTTCCAGGTTCCAATTCTGTCCAAAACCATCTCCTTCCCGAAGGATTCTATATCACAAGATGGCAGGTATTTATTACTTTGTTCATGTTTTGTTCTCAACAATGACTGTGTCACAAACTCAAGGCCACACAACTCCCTGTTTGTTCTGTGGTCCTTGTTTTCAAATTGTTCACTTATGTGCAGTGTTCATAACAAATATATTGTAAGTGTAGTCTTACTTAGAATTAATTGGTCATTAGGAACCGGGGCGAGCAGAAGCAGATTTTGGGCGCTTTGATGTGAAGTCTGTGATTAGAAACATCTACACCCTCTTCTCAAGAAGTGAGGTCCCAGTAGCTAATGAAAACCAAGAAATCATGGACTTGTTTGATCCATCTACTCCTCTACCATCTTGGTTCTCTGAGGAAGACCTCTCAGCCTATGCTTCCCTCTATGAGAAGTCTGGCTTTCGTTATGCTTTGCAGGTTCCATACAGGCAAGAAAATTCCCTCTATATATGCTTAATAGTAACATTTATTAAGTTCCACTAATCAAAAGTTACTGGTTTATGTGGCAGGACTTTGTCAGTGGATATTGGTATAAGTGATGCGAAAGTGAATGCACCGGCATTACTAATCATGGGTGAGAAGGACTATTGCTTGAAATTTCCAGGAATGGAAGACTACATAAGGAGTGGGACAGTGAAGCAACTTGTGCCTGATTTGGATATCATTTTTTTGGAAGAAGGATGCCATTTTGTGCATGAACAACTACCAGTGCTGGCTAATCAGCTCATCATAACTTTCCTTGACAAGCATAGTACTACTGTCTAATAAAAGGTGCTTTCTATGTGTAAGCCAGGCACCAAAATAATAATAAAAGAAATGTTTGTCTTTTTACTATGTCATGGTTTATGCAATAAGTTGTGTGTTGTGAAGCACGGAAATAAATGGCCAAAGTTACTTTAAATATTTGAATTCCAAATAATTGATATATGATCCTAAGCTTTGCCTCGTTTTGAGATAGGAAGTGGTAATTGAAATAAGTCAGTGGAATAAGTACAATTTATCAACAACTTGGGGTTTTAATCTCATACTTCAAACCATATTGAACACTTTTTTTTTAATTTATTTTTCTGTTAACGTTAATTCTCAAATAATTTTGTTGTTTGTGATTTTTTTATTGGACACGTGGCAGTCATTAGAGAAATAATTAGGCCTTTTGGGTGCTAATGAAGTCTTGCAGAGCTCGCCTAGAGCTCCTTGGAGCGTAAACTCCTCACAGTGCGTTATAATTCGTTTCCAAGCGTGGATGTTTTCAAGTTATGCCACATCCCGAGGACATTCGTTATGGTCCTCCAGTCTTCTTGGTCAATTAGTCCTCCATGTCTAGGAATTTGTCCTCATGACTTGGAGGGAATGCCACATGTCAATCACAACAACTTTGTACCGCAAGCGGCCATCTGACAGCTTTTGGTGCCTCAAGTAGTGGTGTCCAGCCCGTACACTCCACAATTGACATGTCCCAATGTGCCGCCTGACATGGGAAATGTGTAGCAGCATTATGATAGTGTCATGGACATGTCTCCCGTAAAGTAGTGGACTGCAACCTACGAATTGCGCCTCGTGTGATACACCTGGACCCACCACCTCAATTAGTGTATCTACACGTGTTAATTAGCATTAAACTCATAAATGATTGTGAATGTTTGTAATAAATTCCCATTAAGGGAATTAGTTGTCCCCGACCACTATAAATAGGGCTAGAGCTTCCATTGTAAATTACTTTTGGCTTTTGGACTTTTGATCCCAGTTTTCATACTCAGAACAATATATACGCTTCCTAAGAAACCTCCATTGAAGCTTGTCATCTCAAGCTTCAAGAACAGTCATTCTAAAGTCTCGTGGACTAGGGTTGTTTTATAACTTGAACCACGTAAAATTTGTGTCTTTCAACTGCAATTCTTTAAGTTCTTGTTTAATTAGTTGATAGTGAAAAAAACTGTCAACATTTTGGTGCTTTCATTGAGAGCTTGAAGAAAATTTTGAATATTCAGTCATGGTAACCACCAGAAAAAACGCTCCAGAGCTGAGGGAGGATAGCTTAGTCGACCACCTCTGTCAGAATACCCGGAGGTGGCCTAGGAGGATTACGATGAAAATGCCAACTACAACGGTAAAGACGACATGTTTTATGAGGATGATTATCCTTGGCCCATGGACACAGAGGAACCACCATAGGTGGTGGCTCTCAGAGGCCAAGTCTAACATCCCAAAATTCTTAATAGGGCTTAGGGCATAAGTTGAATTATATGTGACATTATTGAATATTATGTGATTATGTGAATTACATGGGTTATATTATAATATGACTGATCATGCATGTTTAAGTTCATTACATATGCGTATAGGCCCCTTTTTGTTAAGAAGGGCATTTTCGTAATTTTAACCTACTATGGGTACATCTGTAATTATCTGTGTTATATGTTTGAGCCCACATGGTTATGTGGGTATATTTTAGATATTTGGTAGAAGTCGGTCATTTTGAGCAAGATAGCGGTTTAGTCACAATGATGACCTATACCCGACTCGGGGTGAGCCAAAGGGTATTTCAGTGAGTTACCAGGACTCATTGGAGTATGAGTCGTATTTTGGGGAAAATAGTGATATTTCGGGATGTGTAGAATTAATTGGGAATTATAAGTGTAATGTGGGACTAGAATGTCTAATGACCCTTTTGCCCTTGAGGGGCTTTGAGAGGAAAGTGGTAGAGTGGGGGCATTTTTGTCTATGGACCATTTGAATGATATAAGTTAAGTGGCTAAGTTATTAACTCAAAAAAGACAGAACACATGCCTTCTCTCTCTCTCTCTCTCTCTCTCTCTCTCGCGTTCCTCTCCTTCCTTCCCCTTGAAGTTTTCTTTTGGCTTTGAAGAAAAGCTAGTGAATTCTAAGCTTGGAGGTGAATTAAGTTGGGGATCAGTTTGGTGAAAGATTTGGGATTTGACAAGAGCTTGGATTTCAGCTAGAGAAATTTGATTCTCAAATGTAATTCAAGTTGGCTTTAAGTTTTTAAGTTAGCTATGCCAAGTTCTTGATGTATATTTTGTCTATCTGTGTTTCCAAGAACATTTATGTGGTCAATTCTCGTTAATAGGGTGTTTGGGATGGATTTGGGAGACTTAGGATTTTTGAAAATTCCTGGAATTCTAGGTTCGCAGGGTCGCGTCGTGGCTCTGTTCTTGGGGTGTTGCGGCCTAGATGAACTCTCGTGCCTCAAACCGCCTTAGCGTTGCAACACTTGGCAGGTTGCGCTGCGACACAAGTGCAGGGGAAATTAGGTCGGGCTCTCTGCCCAGTTAGGCACCCTTAGTGGGGAGTGCTGCATCTCTAATAGGAGAAAAATTAGAAATTTGGTTTTGGGTTATGGGAACCCAAATCTAAGGGCTCGGGAATGATTCTACTACCCGGGTTAGTAGAATTCAAGGTCCCAGAGGCTAGGACTTGGTCCGGAAGCCTTTATTAGTTCGTTTCTTGATAGTTATTCCTTGTAATGGTTGTGACTAGGGTGAACCATTAGGCCCAGGAGGAAAGGATCGTACTCGGTGTTATCATACGTTATTCACTCAGGACCTGAGGTAAGAAAACTATACCTGGACTATAGTTAGGGCTTGAGCCCCATTTATCGAAGATGATTATAATCGTGCTTAGAATGTTTTCTTAAACATGTTTGACTGCGTTGTGCATATCTGAGTTAAGTGATGTATGCTTACCTGTTATATCTGAATATAGAAGCTCGGTTTATAAGTCGAGGGCGGCAATAATGTGCAGAACGCAGGCCGTAGTGGCAAAGCCAATATAACAGCTCGGCTTATAAGTTGATGGTGGAAAAGCGTGCTGAACATAGGTCATGAAGGAGAGTCCAGTGTGAGGATGCAGTCCCCACTTGCCCGACAAGAACCAGAGTTAAATGTCTGAGTACGCATCTCACTCGGTTGGGTCAGATGGCCATCACATTGAGCGTTGGGCTGTTCAGAAAAGCATGCAAAACACAGGTCGCGAAGGCGAGTCCAGTGTAAGGGTGCAGTCCCCACTCGCCTGGCAAGAACCGAAGCTGAATGCCTGAGTACGCATCTCGCTCGGTTAGGGTCTCTCGGCTGGGTCGCTCAGCAAGGTTGTTTTCCTAGGTCATGCAGTTGATTCCAGAGAATAAAAAGGATATATATGTAAACTGTAAAATATGTTTACAAGTTGTATGATTGGAATAAATGTATTGGATAATTGTGAGGCATATGATTATTGCTTTTTAATATTGGGATATTGTTATGCCTTGTAAGGTTTTCGTGCTGGGTCTTGACTCACAGGTGCTCTATGGTGCATGTAAGGGAAAAGAATAGCTGGACCAGCTCTGAGTTGGAGTGCTTGAGGGGCGGACTGTAGATATGCAACCTACTTGACTGCCACTTTCGAGATTAGTTGCTGGAAACCTTGATCTTGCCGCTTAGGCCGAATTTTGTGTTAATGTTGTTTATGCGTCAATTTATAAACTCTTTTGGGATCCCGTGTACGAACCTAAACCTTTTAATGAAATGGTTCATGTTGATCATTTTTAATACCTAATCCTTGGGTTGGTTTTAATTACACAGTTTCAATCCAATGACTCGTTTAGAGTAAAACATTATTTAAAATAAACAGTGTAACGATCCTGGATTAGTAGGGCATTACAACTTGGTATCAGAGCGGTCTAGGTTTAAGGGTTCTTGAAGACTAGCTGGGCATGTAAACTCCTCGTTAAAGATAAGCTCGACTCAAGCTTTGGTAATTATTGATGCGATTATGTGTTTAATTACTTAATTGACATATATATGCCTTATATGCATGCTATAACAGAGAGCATGATATCTATATTGTTAAGAGCAAGGATTATAAATTGATGCATGAGTAGTATGTGCATGTGTTCTAGCATTTTTTTTGGATGTGGATGTTGTGTTGTTTGGTTTTTCTCGTGGAAGGGCTTATGGATATGATTACCATGCCTGATAGGTCAAGTCATTGACTGCAGAAGAACTTGGAAGTATGTACCCAAGGTAGTCAGTGGGACCAGGCGACGTTTATATCGAGGGCGAAAATGATAATCAAGACCCAGACCCCTTGCTTGCCCCTTAGAATTGGCAGCAGGTGTTTGCAGATATGCAAGCAAGATTGCAAAGGCAAGGGGAAGAGATTAGGTGGTGGAGACAAAGGGTTTTGCCAGGGAACGCTGCTTTATTAGTACTACCAAGGGTGGCACTAGTATTGGCTCAACCTGGGGTTGAGAACATATGGGAACTATCGTATGAGAGATTCCAGAAACATTACCCTCCAACATTTGAGTGAGGCCTAGATCCATTAAGGGCTGAGCAGTGGATGGGCATGATTAGCTCCATCCTCAATTATGTGGGGGTGGTAGGCAATGACAGAGTGATTTGTGCCACGTATATGTTACGGGATGATGCCCGAGCTTGTTGAGGAGAGGTATCACAGACCTAGAATTTTGTTACGATGGGATGGTAAGAATTCAAACAATTTTTGAATGAGAAATACTACAGTGATGCAGTTAAGACTGCGAAGAAGAATGAATTTATAAATTTGGTTTAGGGGGACATGACAGTGACATAATATGTTAGTAAATTTGATGGATTGGCTGAATTCTCTTTTGATATGGTGCCAACGGATGTGGCTCAGAACGAGCGATTTATTTGAGAATTGAAGTTTGGGATAGCTCAGGGCGTCAGAGTCGCTCCAATGCATGAGATCTATAACTATGCTCAAGTGTAGGGAAATCCCTTGCTGATGAGGGCACGTGAAATGAGATATGGAGGGAGAACGTCGTAGGGTGTGAGGCTTAAGCAGTGATACCTCCGTTTATTAGGTCGGATAGGGGCGGAGGACCCAGTCATCAAAAAAGGAAAGTTATAGACACCTTTAGTACCCCTGTACTACAAAAAGGGTTCCAAGGAGCTCAGATAGGCCGTCAGGGCGAGGGTGAGGACTGGAAGACTTACCCAAAGTGTGCTCGGTACAAGAGGTGCCACATGGGGGTATGTCGAGTGAGGTCATGCTTCTTATGTGGAGTGGTTGGGTACCTTAGAAAGTATTTCTCAAGACTTAGGAAGGAAGAGCAAAAGAAGGCGGACAACTTGACTTCAGCTCAAGTGTTCGCTTTGACACAGTTAGAGGGTGAGGCTAGCCCATGGGTAGCGACAGGTCAGCTTTCTAGTTTTGGTTCTTCTTATACTATGTTTGTTGGTTTTGGTATTATGTATTTCCTTGTATCTAGTAAAGGCCTAGATAGATTGTGCAAATTATGTGATTATCATGTTATGGGGTTTGAAACCCTATTACCTACTGGGAATTTGTAGTCTCTAAGGGATGGGTCAGATCATTACTAGTAAAGGGTTATCAGTGAATTTGATGGAGTTGGTTATAGAAGATTTTGATATGATGTTGGGCATGCACTAGCCAGCCAAGTATGGGGCAACCATAGTCTTTAAGAAAAGGTGGTGAACTTTGAGTTTGAAAGAAATGACGCGTTATCGTTCACAGGATTCCTAGCTATTATGGTGGATACCAGCAGGGTTGCATCAATTAGATAAGAGGGAACTAGATTGGCCAGTGAGGCTTCAAATGGGTTTCCTAATGATTTTCTAGGATTGCTACCACGACTGGAGATTGAGTCTGCTACGGGACTAACAAAGGGATAGAACTAGTATTCAAGGCATCATACAGAACAACTCCAGCAGAATGGTTCTTAAGAATTGCTACACGATTGAAAGAGTTGACTCGCAAGAATCTAAAGTTTTTATGTTCAGACAGATATGAGAACAACTTCCAGCAGTTAAAGCGATGACTGATTACTACTTTGGTGTTGGGTCTTCCATTAGATTAAGGTCAGATTGTGGTATATTGTGATGTATCGAGATAGGGGTTAGGATGTGTCCTTATGCAGACTGGAGAGGTGGCTACCTTTGCGTCACAACAATTGAAAGAATATGAACAGTATTACCCTACATATGGATTGCGGGCTAGCAGTAATGGTATTTGTATTGAAGGAGAAGTGTGAGATTACACGGGTTATGAGAGCTTAAAGTATATCTTTACTAAGAAGAATCTGAATATGAGATAGATAATTTAGTTAGAATTGGTGAAGGATTATGACTACAAATTTTCTATCATTTGGGGAAAGCCAATGTAGTGGCAGATGCTCTAAGCCGGAGAGGTCCGGGACGGTTAATCAGTTAAAACAGATATCTAGAGAATTAGTATAGGTTATGATCTTAGTGGGAATTAGGTTGGTGGCGGCTCAATTAGCTAGTGTTATCCTATATCATGTTCTTTTGGAGGGAATAAGGGAAGGTTAGTTAAGTGATCCTCAGTTGAGGAGATAGAAAGTGAAGGTCCTAGCTGGAGTGGCTAAGGACTATACAGTTTTAGAAATGGGTTTATTGGGGTACAAGAGTTGGACCAGTGTTTCGATAGACGTGATTATTGTATGGGAAATACAGGATGAATCCCATACTATATCACGTCATTGCATCCAGGCACCGGGAGGGCGTAATAGGATTTAAAGATCCTGTATCGATGGCCTGGGAGGAAGAAAGATGTGATTGACTGTGGCTAAGTGCCTAGAATGTAAGCAAGTGAAAGTTAAGCACCAGAGACTAGCGAGGCTTCTACGACCTTTGGGTATTCCTGTGTGGAAAAGGGAGGACATTATTATGCACTTCATAGTTGGACAGCTTGGGACAGTGAGTCAGTATGATTTAGTCTTAATGATTATGGATCAACATGTAGAGTTGTATGTGAAAGAAATTGTGTGATTTTGTGGGGTTCCGAAGTCTATTGTGTTAGACCGGGACTCCACTTGTGCTTCCAAGCTTTGGAGAAAATTTTATAGAAGGATATAGAAGCGTAGTTGAAGTTTAGTATCGGTTATCATCCTCAGACAGATGGACAAATCTGAGAGGGCGATTCATATACGAATAAACATGCTTTAGGTGTGTGTGTTGGACATTGAAGGGTCATGGAACAAGTATGTACTAAGTTTGTGCTACAACAACAGTTAACAGTTGATGATTGGAGTGGCTCCATATGGAATGTTGTAGGGTAGGGAGTGTAGATCACCCTCTATTGGGATGAAATGGGTGAGAGAGAATATATGGGTCCTGAAATGATTTAAAGGACCAATGGGGTTATTGAGAAAATTAGAGATTGGATGCTCACTTCCAAAATAGATGGAGGAACTATGATGGTCTTAAGCGTAAGGGTATAGAGTTCCAAGTTGGAGACTATGCCTTCCTTCGAGTTTCACTTTTGATAGAAGTGAAGCAGTTTGGAGGAAGGCCAAGTGATCATTTGCGAGACCTTTTGAGACCGCGAAGAGGATCTGGAACCACAGGAAGAGTTATTCTATGAGAAACAACCGATTCAGGTCCTACATAGGAAAGATAAAGTCTTGAAGGACAGGACTAGTCCTCTGATTTAGATATTATGGAGGAACAACAAGGTCAAGTACGCGACCTGGGAGTTTGAGACAGATATATGGGATCGATATCCCGAATTGTTAAGATAAATTTTGAGGAAGAAATTTCTATAAGGAGGGGATAATTGCAACGTCCCAAAATTCCTAATAAGGCTTATGCCCTTGATTAGGGTGTCGGGAGGGCATACTTCGAATTATATGTGACATTATTGAATATTATGTGATTATGTGAATCACATAGGTTATATTATAATATGATTGATTATGCATGTTTAAGTGCATTAAATGTGTGTATAGGCACATTTATGTTAAGAATGGCATTTTCGTAATTTTAATCCACTGTGGGTACATTTGTAATTATATGTTTGAGCCCACATGTGGGTATATTTGAGATATTCACCAGGAGTCGGTATTTTTGAGCAAGATAGCAGTTTAGTCACAACAGAGATTTATACCCAACTCGGGGTGAGCCAAGGGGTATTTTAGTAATTCAGTGAGTTACAGGGACTCATTGGAGTATGAGTCTTATTTTGGGAAAAATAGTGTTATTCCGGGATGGACAGAATTAATTGGGAATTAGAAGTGTAATGTGGGATTAGAATGTCTAATGACCATTTTGCACTTAGGGGCTTTGAGAGGAAAGTGGTAGAGTGGGGGAATTTTGGTTCATGGACCATTTGAATGATATAAGCTTAGTGGCTAAGTTATTAATTCAGAAAAATAGAACACATTCCTTCTCTCTCTCGTTCCTCTCCTTCCTTCCCTTTGAAGTTTTCTTTTGGCTTTGAAGAAAAGCTTGTGAATTCTAAGCTTGGAGGTGAATTAAGTTGGGGATCAGTTTTGTGAAGGATTTGGAATTTGTCAAGAGCTTGGATTTCAGCTAGAGAAGCTTGATTCTCAGAGGTAATTCAAGCTGGTTTTAAGTTTTTAAGTTAGTTATGCCAAGTTCTTGATTTTGGGTTTTGGTAGTGTTTTCGAGGTTTTGGGTTCGTATATTTTGTCTATCTTTGTTGCTGAGACCATTTCTGTGGTTAATAGGGTGTTTTGGGATGGATTTGGGAGACTTGCGATTCGCAGGGTCGCATCGCGGCTCTATTCTTGGGGCGTCGTGGCTCAGATGAACACCTCTGCCTCGAACCGCCTTAGCACCGCGATACTTGGCGGGTTGCGCTGCAGTGCAAGTGTAGGGTAAATTAGGGCGGGCTCTCTGCCCAGTCACCACAACTCTTAGTGGGAGGTGCCACGACTCTAATTGGAGAAAATTTTGAAATTAGGTTTTTGGTTATGGGAACCCAAACCTAGGGGCTCGGGAATAGCTTTACTACCCGGTTAGTAGAGTTTAGGGTCCTGGAGGCTAGGACTTGGTCCAGAATCCTTTATTAGTTCGTTTCTTGATAGTTATTCCTTATTATGGTTGTGACTTGGATGAACCATTAGGCTCAGGAGGAAAGGATCGTACTCGGGGTCGTCATACGCTATTCACTCAGGATCTAAGGTAAGAAAACTGCACTTGGACTATAGATAGGGCTTGAGCCCCAGTTATCGAAGATGAATATAACCGTGCTTAGAATGTTTTATTAAACATGTTTGACTACGCTGTGCATATCTGGGTTAAGTGATGTATGCTTACCTGTTATATCTGAATATAGAAGCTTAGCTTATAAGCTGAGGGCAGTAATAGCATGCGGAATGCAGGCCGTAATAGCGTTTCAACCAGGCGCTCTACGACAGACTGCATTAGGCCTGGACATGGTGTCCCTCCAGCACCTCGCCAGCCTCCAAGAAACCCTAGCCAAGAGGCTAGTAGGAGAAATGTCTCCGCCAACCGAGAACAAGGAATCAATGTCTCGGTCAATCATGAGTACATTGATTTATAAGGGGAAACAGAAGTAGGATACGCCGAGGACGGTGGTCGCCACAAAGCACAACCTGATCTGCGAGATGACTTGAACGCTTGTAAGGGGGGGACAACTCTCGAGGACTATCCTAGGAGAAGAAATCAACCAGACCTCCAAAATGACCTTAATGCTCAAAGGAGAGAGCACTCGGCACAGAGTGCCATCCAAGACCACGGCCCTCTCCGAGCAGAGTTAGAGAGTTTGAAGAGAATAATGCTTATAATGGCCTGGAGACAAGGCCACGACTCCGACTTGGAGGATAAAGATGGGAAGCCTTGTGCTCCTCACAATGTGGAAGTCCCATTGCCTTGAGGCTTCAAGATGTCAGACATCACATCGTACATTGGACGAACGGATCCCACCGACCATCTTTCAAAGTTCAATAGATTGATGTCGGTCCACTGCGTCTCCGAAGATGCCAAGTTCCGCGTCTTCCTGTTGACTTTGACAGGACTAACAGATGAGTTATTCATGAAGCACAAGCCATGATCCATTCACTCATGGCACCAACTCTCCTCATCCTTCCGAAGACAATTCATAACTGCTCAGAAGGTGAATTTTGAGATCAATGCTTTGGACAACATAAAGCAGGGACCACTTGAGACCCTTAAAGCCTACATCAAACGCTTTAAGGAAGAAGCAGCTAGAACCAAGAGGGTCGATGATGGCCAATAATTTATTGCCCTACAAGTTGGCATCCGAGTAGGTTGCCCACTATGGGATGACCTTTAGCAAAGAGGATGCCACAGGCTTAGCGACTTTATACGTCGAGCTCTAGAGTACATCAACTAGGAAGATGCCCAAATTGGAGCATTTGGATGACCAATCATTTTCCCTGATCCTTTGTTCCCAAACACCGTGACTCTGGGAACCCAATACTCACCATATACTCCAACCTAAATGAGTGTTATGAGCGCTCCACAATTCATCTCAGCTGGCTTCAGTGCCATACCAAATGCTGGTTTTAGTGCCGCCCTAATAGGCTATGGAGCAGCTCTCACTGGATACAGTGCTTTTCAGCATGCATTCAGTGCTAGAATTGCGGCTTGCACCTCCACTCTTTATGGGTTTTTGGGTGAAGGTCTCATTCCGATGGGTCAGATCAAGCTGTCAGTGATGCTTTGAGAAGTGCCTTGCCAAGCCTTCAAGTACTACACATTTGTGGTCGTAGACTGCTCCTCCGTGTACAATGCCAAGCGTTGGCGGAGTTCGAAGTTGTCACCTCAATATGCCACTTGTGTATGAAATTCCCCACTGAGGTGGGAATAGGCACATTCTGCGAAGACCAAAAGAAGGCCCGTTAGGGCTGCAATGTGTCCCTTAAACATCCAGTAATGGTGATTGAGGCGGCAGCCCTCGAGAAGCCTTACCCTGAGGAGAGGGAGGTCTAGGCTATTTAAGAGGAAAGGAATTCCAATGAGTTGGACCCCAAAGTTCAGGAAGAAAGGGCTATTGAGCCCATGGAGGAGGCAGAGGAGGTCACCCTTAATGCCTCCAATCCATACAGGAAAACCAAGGTAGGGAAAAATCCCAAGGAGGAAGTCTGAGAGGCCTTGGTAGGTTTTTTCTAGGAGAACCAGGATGTATTCGCCTAGTCTCACTTCGATATGACGTGCATTGATCCAAACATCATATGCCATGACTTGAGCATTGATTCTAATGTTTCCTTGGTGCAATAGAAGTTGAAGACCATTGACCCGACTAGAGCGTTGGCCTTAAAGGTGGAAGTCGACAAGCTTCTCGCGGATGGTTTTATCTGAGAAGCCCACTACCTGAAGTAGTTTTCAAACCCAGTCCTTGTGCCTAAGCCTAATGGCACCTGGTGGACCTACATAGACTTCTCCAACCTTAACAAGGCCTGCCCAAAGGATTGTTTTCCTTTGCCCAAGATCCACCAAATGGTTGACGCCACCTCCAGGTACGAGCTCTTTTTCTTTATGGATGAGTACTAAGGGTACAACTGGATTCCATGCATGTCACTGACCAAGACCACACCAGATTCTGAATAGACAAAGGAGTCTACTGTTATAAAGTGATGCCCTTTGGTCTCAATAATGTTGGTGCCACGTATCAAAGATTAGTGAACCGGATGTTTAAAAAATAGCTCGATAGGAACATGGAGGTTTGCGTGAATGACATTCTGGTGAAGTCTAGGACAACCCCTGACCACGTGAAAGATCTAGCGGAAGTATTCTCGGTCCTCCACAGCTTTGGGATGAAGTTGAATCCTCAGAAGGGGACTTTTTGAGTTGCCTTCGGGAAGTTCATGGGCTTCATAGTCAGCACCCAAGGAATAGAAGTGAACCCCGGAAAGTCCAGAACCCTGACAATAATTCCATCCCTCAGGAAGCATAAGGATGTGCAAAGCTTGATGGGGAGGATAACAGTCCTGAGCCGTTTTGTCTTGATGGCAATTGATAAGTGCATCCATTTCTTCAACATCCTCCGATGAGGTCAAAGATTTGAGTGGATAAAGGAACGAGTAGGCATTCCAGAAACTAAAGGCGCACATGGCTAACCCTCCAATTTTGTCTATGCCCGTTGATGGAGAGCCTCTGCTCCTCTACATGGATATCTCCGAGAACGCCATTAGTGCTGCCCTAGTTTGCAAGGAAGGGCGGGTCCAACATCCTATCTACTACATGAGTAAAAGACTCCTTGGAGCAGAGTCTAGATATCCACTCATGGAGAAGCTGACATTCTGCCTGATGATAACTTCTCCAAAGCTAAGGTCCTACTTCCAGGTGCATCCCATCAGGGTCTTTACCAATCATCACTTGCAGCAAGTCCTTCAGAAGTTGTAGTCTTACGAGAGACTCTTCAAATGGGCGGTCGAACTGGGCGAATTCGACATCAGTTACCACAAGAGGACTGCCATCAAGGGGCAAGCATTGGCAGATTTTATTTTCGAGTGCACAGGAATGCACGAGAGACCCGGGGAAGAACCAGTAGTCGAGCTCACGTGGAAGCTTTACATAGATGGCTCCTCCAACAAGAATGGAGAAGGAACATGCCTTATCTTGGTATCCTCTCAAGGGCACATGGCTGACAGTGCTTTGAGGTTTGAATTCGATGCCTTAAACAATAAAGTTGAGTATGAGGCACTCATTGCCAGACTCTGACTAGCCCTAGAACTTAAAGCTGAAGGCCTCAAGACTTTCAGTGATTCTTAGCTCATGGTGAATCAGGTCCTTGGAGAGGACCAATCCAGGGGGACAAAGATGGCCGCCTATCTAGCTAAGACCCAAGAAATATTGCACAACTTCAATAAATTTACCATCCAAAAATTACAAGGGAACTGAATTCGAATGTTGATGCCTTAGCCAAGTTTGCCACCACTAAGGATGCTGAGTTGATCAATGTGGTCCCAATATACTATTTTGGTGCTCCAAGCATATCAGCTCCCGAGGAGGTGGAAGCGGTCCAGCCCCAAGACGGTTGGATGGAGCCTATTGTGAAGTACCTTTTCTCCAGAGAGTTACCACGAAGCTGCTTTACCAGGAGCCTCGGTACATGGTTGTAACGTCCCAAAATAACCTAATAAGGCTTAGGGCCTTGAGTAGGGGGTCAGGATAGCAATATATAAAATTACGTGCGTAATTGTTATATTAATTGTAATTATGTGGATTATGTGATAATATGATTAGATGCGCATATTTATGGATATTAAATATCCATGTGGGCCCACTTCTTATTAGAAGTACGATTTGGTAATTTGGCCCATTGTGGGCATAAATGTGTATTTGTGTGCATATATGTGAGAGACCACATTATTATGTGGGTTTATTTGGGTTACTCGGCACGAGGCGATCCTAGGGAGCAAGTTAGCGGGAAAGTCACAACGGGACCCAGTACCCGACTCGGGGCGAGTCAAGGGGTATTTTGGGTATTAGATATTTAATTGGGTTATTGGGTTATGAAAATAAATAATTGGAGATATATTTGAAGTTAGAGAGTCTAGGAGGGAATGTTGGGGAAATTTACCATTTTTCCCCCGGGGACATTTTTGGTACCCCGAGCCTTGGGATTAAACCGACTCCCTCTCTCCTTCCTTCTACTCTTCCTCTTTCAAGAAACTTTTCCAAGAGAACCTTTGAAGCTAAGGAGGAATTTTGGGCTAGGAATCACTTGAATTGAAACTAAGGACTTGGGAATTAGCTCAGTAACTACTTAGGGATTCAATCTTTAGCAGAGGTAAGCATTTAAATTATGTTTCCAGGTCATTAAATTCTGGTTTTTATTGAGCTAGTGTTGGGTGTTCTTGAACCTTTAAGCTCAAGGATTGAGTTGGAGTTTTGAGTCTAGTTTTATGTTGGGTTTTGTTGCTGGGAACATATTAAAGCTGTTGTGTTGGTTAGATTATGTTATTGGAATGAATTTGGGTTAAATTGGATACGATTTGGTTGCTGAAAGTGGAGCAATTTTTGGGTTCGAGGGGCCAAGTCGCAACTTAGCTTGAACCAGGCGCTTTGGGAGATCTCTGCCTGGGGGGCGCGCTGCTACTTGGCAGGCCAAGTCGTGGCCCGTGCCTCTGGACAGAGAGGAGGTAAAGGCTGGTCAGGGGGCGCATCGCGGCCCATAGGGGGCAAGTCGCGGCCCGCCTGGGCAGATTTTCCTTGGGGAGTTTGTTTTAGAATGGAACTTTTTCCTTAGGGCTCGAGATTGTTTCCACTGCCCAGTTTGGTGGAACTCGAGTCCCCGGAGGCTAGGAATTGGTCCAGAAGCCTTTGATCGCTTGATATTAATATAATCCTATTTTATGATTGTGACTTAGGGTATCGCTAAGGGCTCGAAACTGGGATCGTGCTCGAGGGTTGTTCTCGTTTATGCTTACTTGGACCTAAGGTGAGAAAACTGTACCCAGAACATGTTGTGTGTGGTTAGGGCTTGGCCCGTTCATTATATGTTATTATGATTAGGGCTTGACCCATCTATTGTATTTGAATATGGTTAGGGATTGGGCCCCTGGATTGGTTATGTTGGGCTAATGTTTTAAATGCTTACTGATGAATGCTTAAGTGCTTACATTCATTGTATGAATTCTATGTGTAGGGCATGTGGCCCCGTTGTATGAATATGCTTGGTATTATGAAAATGCTTATCCAATGAGATTATATGATTAGCATGAGTATGTGCTTAATTTTTAGGGATGTGCCTATCCACATCTGTTCCTTATAAGTAAGGTATGTAATCCTGGAACATGGCTTGACTTATGAGTAAAGGACGGCAATAGCGCAATGTGCGCTGGTCAAAAGGCATTGGCCTAAACTTGCAGCATACTATTACGTCAATCGACTCTAAGGTCAAAGGTGAACCACAGGGGTTTGGCTAGCTCTATGGCTAGTGAGACAGAGCTAAGGGCGAGGCCCCAGGTGACTCTATGGTCACATAGCTAGGGCATAGGCCCGAGAGTTGGCTTAAAGGCTAACTGAATAGGGAAACGACCCCAGGTTGATCCCATGATCATGCGATTGAATTTATATGATGTTGGTTATGAATGGATATTGCTGATTTTGTTGAATAGTTATTTTAAGTTATATTCTCTGTTATTGCACGTTCTGTTTTCTTGTTGAGCCTCAACTCACTGGTGCTTTTGTGGTGCAGGTAAGGGGAAGGGAAATCTAGACCAGCCATGAGTTGGAGAGCTTCGGTGGCGGCGTGTACATATGTGGCTGCTCGACCATCAAGTTCGGGGTTATCTCAGAGAAACTAGGGTTATGGCCCCATTTTGCCATTTAGGCCGGCTAATGTAACTTTTGATATGTATTTACCCCTTTTTAACAGTTGTATTGTAATATTTTGGGATCCCATGTTGTATAACACTTTTGGAATGAAAGTCAATGAATCATTGACCGAATTTTTAACCCTAACCCTTGTCACTTACCTTAATTACTCGTTTTAAGCCAAATGACCTAATTAGCAGGTTTGACACAATTTTAAATACATAGTGTAACGGTCCTAGATTAGGAGGGCATTAAAACTTTGTATCAGAGCTGCCAAGGTTTAAGGGTTCTTAAAGACTGGTCGGGCATGTACACTTGCCACTAAAGACAAGCTCGACTCAGGGTTCGGTAACTGTTATGTGTTTATATGTTTAAATGCTTAAACATGATATGAATGCCTTATCTGCATTCCTATTTAGGAAGCATGAGATTATCTGATAGGGTATGGCCCTTGATTGTTGCATGAATGTTAAAGAACGTGCTTATTAGCATCGTTACTGGTTGTGGATGCAAGGGAACAACTTATTAGCGATATTATTTGTATATAGGCCAGAGGAAAATGTTTACTAGCATTGTTATTACTGGAAGGAATTAAAGAACATGCTTATTACCTATGTTGGACTTGTGAAAAGTACTTGGATATGCTTATGTGTATTGTTATTTGCTAATGGATATCAGGAGGTGCTTATTAGCACTATGAATGAATATATTATGTGATGGCATGCTTATTAGCATTGCATATGTATGTTATCTGATGATCTTGGACCATCAGGCGACAAGTGGTATAGTTATGACTTACCTAATGGCCGATTTGATCTCTGTAGGGTGGATAGAGTGTCAGAATGAACCCTCGAAGGTCAGAGAGACTGACTGGCCAAGAGTTACAAGCTAGTGAAGGGAATGTTCAGGGCCAAGCCCCATCGCCAGCTTCAGAGAACTGGCACCAAGTGCTTGCTGATATGCAAGCCAGGTTGGAGAGGCAGGAGGAAGAGATACGTCTCTTGAGACAGCAACATGTTCCAACAGGGAACCTACAGGATGTGGTGCCAGCAATGGTACAACCTGAGGTATCGGCAGTTTTACAGCCTCAGACAGGGGGAGATAGGTGGGAACCCCTATATGAGAGATTCATGAAGCAACACCCTCCAGTTTTTTAGGGTGGTTTTGATCCACTGAAGGTTGAGTAGTGGATGACCATGATAACCACTATCTTGGACTTTATGAGGGTAGGTGGTAGTGAGAGAGTGGCCTGCACCACTTATATGTTTCGGGAGGATGCCTGAATATGGTGGGAGATGGTATCCCAGACCGGAGTAGTTGCCACCATGGAGTGGGAAGAATTCATAACCTTATTTAATGAGAAATACTACAATGACACAGTTAAGTGTGAAGGTTGAGGAGTTCAGCAGGTTACTTCAGGGTAACATGCTAGTGACCGATTATGCCCAGAAATTCAACAGACTGGCAAAGTTTGTCGAGGATCTGGTGCCCACTGATGGGACAAGAAGAGAGATTTTTGCAGGGCCTACAGCCTATGATAGCCCAGGATGTTCGCATTACTACTGTGCCGAGAGTGACTACCTATGCACAGGTTGTGGAGAAAGCGCTTATAGGTGAGAGTGCTGAGAATAAGATATGGCATGATTATGCAGCCAAAAGGGATTCTAGGAGGTCGGGACCTCCATTTCTAGGTTTTGGTAGAGGCGGAGGCCCCAGTTATCAGAAGAGGAAGACCCCAGATACAGTTTCAGTTCCAGGGCCAGATAAGAGGCTAGGGGGTATTCAGATGGGCTGCCAGGGTAGCGGTGAGACATGGAAGGCATTCTCAGAGTGTCCTAGGTGCAGGAGGTGCCATGTTGGGGAATGTCAGGTGAAGGCCTATTTTGTTTATGGTAGTACGGGGCACCTGAAGAAGGATTGCCCGAGAGCCAGAAAGGAGGAGTCAAAGAAGGTGGATAGCCTGACGCTAGCTCGGGTGTTTACCTTGACCCAGACAGAGGCCAAGGCTAGTCCCTCGGTGGTTACAGGTCAGCTTTCTAGTGCTGGAACATTTTACACTGTTCTTATTGATTCGGGTGATACACACTCCTTTGTTGCTAGTAGGATTATAGATGGGTTGTGTAGACCTTGTGATTTCTTTTCTATGGGATTTGGTACGGTATTGCCTACTAGAGAGTTAGTGGTATCCATGAGATGGATTAGGTCACTACCAGTTACAGTGGATGGCAAGGAGTTGTCAGTTGACTTGGTGGAGTTGGAGATGACTGATTTCGACATAATTCTTGGTATGGATTGGCTAGAGAAGAATGGAGCATCGATAAACTGTAAGAAGAAGATGGTAACTTTTGAGCCAGAGGGTGAGGACCCCTTTGTTTTTGTTGGCACTGTGCATGGACCCCGTATACCTATGATATCAGTACTTAGAGCTAGAGACCTATTGCAGGGAGGATGCATAGGGTTCTTAGCTAGTGTGGTGGATACCACTCAGGTCGTGCCAGTGGGACCAGAACAGACTCGGTTAGTCTGTGAGTTTCTAGATGTGTTTCTAGAGGACTTGCCAGGGTTACCTCCAAATAGAGTGATTGAGTTTGTGATTGAACTGGCACAGGGATAGAGCCAGTGTCTAGGGCACCGTACAGGATGGCTCCAGCGGAGTTACTGGACTTGGGTTTTATTAGGCCCAGTTTCTCGCCATGGGGCGCACCAGTTCTCTTTGTGAAGAAGAAGTACGGTTCTCTGAGGATGTGAATCGATTACAGAGAACTGAATAAGTTGACTATCAAGAACATATATCCTCTGCTTGAACCAGGCGCTTTGGGATGCCTCTGCTTGGTGGGGCGCCACAACTTGATATGCCAAGTCGCGGCCCATGCCTCTGGACAAAGATGAGGTAGAGGCTGGTCAGGGGGTGCGCTGCGGCCCACAGTGGGGCAAGTCGCTGCCCGCCTAGGCAGATTTTCCTTGGGGAGTTTGTTTTAGAATGGAACTTTTTCCTTAGGGCTCGAGTTTGTTTCCACTGCCCAGTTTGGTGGAACCCGAGGCCCCAGAGGCTAGGACTTGGTTCGGAAGCCTTTGATCGCTCGATATTAATAGAATCCTATTTTATGGTTATGACTTAAGGTATCGCTAAGGGCTCGGAACTGGGATCGTGCTCGAAGGTCGTTCTCGTTTAGGCTTACTTGGACCTAAGGTGAGAAAACTGCACCCAGAACGTGTTGTCTGTTGTTAGGGCTTGGCCCGTTCATTATATGTTATTATGATTAGGCCTTGGCCCGTCTATTGTATTTGAATATGGTTAGGGCTTGGGCCCCTGGATTGGTTATGTTGGGCTATTGTTTTAAATGCTTGTTGATGAATGCTTAAGTGCTTATATTCATTGTATGAATTCTATGAGTAGGGCATGTGGCCCCGTTATATGAATATGCTTGGTATTATGAAAATGCTTATCCAATGAGATTATATGATTAGCATGAGTATGTGCTTAATTTGTAGGGATGTGCCTATCCACATCTGTTCCTTATAAGTAAGGTATGTAATCCTGGAACAGGGCTTGACTTATGAGTGAAGGACAGCAATAGCGCACTGTACGCTGGTCGAAAGGCATTGGCCTAAACCTGCAACGTACTATTACATCGATCGACTCTAAGGTCAAAGGTGAACCACAGGGGTTTGGCTAGCTCTATGGCTAGTGAGACAGAGCTAAGGGCGAGGCCCCAGGTGACTCTATGGTCACATAGCTAGGGCATAGGCTCGAGAGTTGGCTTAAAGGCCAATTGAATAGGGCGACAGCCCCAGGTTGATCCAATGATCATGTGATTGAATTTATATGATGTTGGTTATGAATGGATATTGCTGATTTTGTTGAATGGTTATTTTAAGTTATATTCTCTGTTATTGCACGTTCTGTTTTCTTGCTGAGCCTCTGCTCACGGATGCTTTGTGTTGCAGGTAAGGGGAAGGGAAAGCTTGACCATCCATGAGTTGGAGAGCTTCGGTGGTGGCATGTACATATGCGGTTGCTCGACCATCACGACCAAGGTTATCTCAAAGGAACTAAGGTTATGGCCCTATTTTGCCATTTAGGCCGGCTAATGTAACTTTTGATATGTATTTACCCCTTTTTAACAGTTGTGTTGTAATATTTTGGGATCCCATGTTGTATAACACTTTTGGAATGAAAGTCAATGATTCTTTGACCGAATTTTTAACCCTAATCCTTGTCACTTATCTTAGTTACACGTTTTAAGCCAAATGACCTGATTAGCAGGTTTGACACAATTTTAAATACGCAGTGTAATGGTCCTAGATTAGGAGGGTGTTACAGTGATCATGGATAGTAAGTTGTACATGCGAGGATATCTGTTGCCCCTTCTACAGTGTGTGTCCAAGCAAGAAGCCAGCCTTATACTCCGAGAAGTGCATGAGGGCTTTTGTGGGGACCATGCTGGGGGGCAAAGCATCGCCAAGCAAATCGTAAGACATGGGTATTTTTGGCCTACAATGAATGGTGACGCAATGGACTACGTTAAGAAATGTGACAAGTACCAATGCTACGCCAACATACCTCAAGCTCCTCCGAATGAGCTCACATAGATGACAAGTGCCTGGCGCTTCGTAGTCTGGGGTATTGACCTTATCGGTCCTCGCCCATGGGAAAGGGAGGAGTGAAGTACACTATTGTGGTAGTCGACTACTTCACAAAGTGGGTCGAGGCTGGACCTCTTGCTACGATCACTTCCAAGAAGGCGCTGGACTTTGTCATAAAAAACAACGTTTGTTACTACGGGCTTCCAAGGAAGTTAGTCTCCAACAATGGCCTCTTATTTAATAGCAAGACGTTCAAAAACTTTTTTCAATGATGTAGATTTATGAAAAGTTTCTCCTCCATAGCTCATCCCCAAGAAAACAGGCAAGTGGAAGCGGTCAACAAGACACTTAAAATCACTTTGAAGAAGAGGCTTGAGCAGGTGAAAGGCTCCTGACCCGAGGAGTTGCCTAAGGCAATGTAGAGCTACCACACCATTAATAGGACCTCTACAGGCCATTCAACATTCTCCATAGCCTTCGGGTATGAAGCCATGCTCCCAATTGAGGCAGCAATCTCCACGCACTAATGAGATACATATGATCCGACCACAAACCATGATTTACTCAGAGAATCTCTGGACCTTGTGGAGGAACTCCGAGAAGCTTCCCAGCTACGTATAGTGCTCTAACAACAAAAGGTGGCCAGATATTTCAACTCCAAAAGAAAGGATAGGAAGTTTGGAGTCAAAGACCTGGTATTACGAAGAATTTTCTTAGGCACCCAAGACCCTGGTGTTGGGCCCTAACTGGGATGGCCCATACCAAGTTGAGAGCCTCATGTGTCCAAGGACAGACAAGCTGGCTTGATTGAATGGGGAGTTAGCGTCTCACGCCTGGAATGTCGAGCATCTTCGCTGGTACTATCAGAAGTATTAGCAATGTATTTTGTAAAAAGAATATAATCTCTTTGTACCCTTCGAGGACAATTAATGGAAACCATGTATGCAAAACATGGTAGATGAAATTCAGGAATTTTTCTTGTAATTATTTTCGTTAAATTTGAATGTTAACTTTACTACTCAAGGAGTACCCACTCGCTGGCCTAGACAAGTGAACAAAGACTAGTCTCTGATCACTTGGGGGGCATAGCTGGGTCACCTCGTAGGGTAACAACTCACAAAGCATGATCTAGGAAATAAGCTTGTCATTAGCGGCGTAAGCCTAGTGTCACGACTTGCGAGGGGTAATCACTCGCGAAGCATGACCTAGGAAACTAAGCTTGTGATGAGCAGAGTAAGAATAGTGTCACAGCTTGCGAAAGTGGAACAACCTAAGGAAATTAGTCAGGCCTAGCGTTGGAAAAACCTAAAAAAACACAACTCATGGGTGAAATTGAGTTATCCCCCGAGGACTACGTGCCCAAGGAGAATTAACAAGTTTTCAACTCTCGAAGAGTGTTAGGAACCCCGAGTCAACTGTACTCAGGCGCAAACATCAAGTTGCCAAAAACTTGATCACAAGGCCTTGCCAAAACGGGTAGAGAACTTACATCCTAAGGACTTAGAGCCCGAGGACTAGCAACAGATTTCCAAATTCCAAAACCCAAGTAATTTGTACTCGATGGGAAAATCTATTGTAACGTCCTCCTAATCCAGGATCGTTACATTGTGTATTATAAATAGTGTCAGACTTGCTAATCAAGTCATTTGGTTATAAACGTGTAACTAAGGTTAACATCAAGGGTTAGGTATAAAATTTTTAGTCAAAGGAATTGTTGACTTTTCATTTAAAAGTTTCATACATACATGAGATCCCAAAATATTACAAACAACTGTTTAAAAGGGTGTATATACTTCAAAAGTTACAACCGGCCGACCTAAGCGGAAAAATAAGGGATACAACCCTAGTTCCTCTGAGATACCCTCAGTGGTGGTGTACGAGCAGGCGGATATGTACACACCGCCACCGAAGCTCTCCAACTCATGGCTGGTCAAGCTTTCCTTTCCCCTTACTTGCACCACATAGCACTCGTGAGTCAAGGCTCAACAAGAAAACTTAAACATGTCCATGAATAGTAAATACAAGTTCTAAATACATATCTAGCATGCCCAACAGTAATAACCTACTCATGCATGCATACAATTACAAATGAATGATCATTGGATCATTTTGGGGCCCGCTGCCCTGAATAGTTGACCATAGAGTCAACCCTGGGCCCTATGCCCTAGCTATGTGACCATAGAGTCACCTAGGGCCTTTGCCCTTAGCTCTGAGTAACTATCCATAGAGCTAGTCCAGCGTACCTAGAACTTTAATTTTTTCAACGACCATAGGGTCAGCCAACGTAATAGTACATTCCTGATTGGGCCTAAGCCTTTCAACCAGCGTGCAGTGCGCTATTGCCGCCCTTGACTAATAATTCAATCCCTGAGCCAGGTATTTAGATACAGATAAGCATACTACGTACAATACAAGTATACATACATATTAATCATATAATACCATCAATTAAATGCAAACATAGTAATAACCATGTTCCTTAACGAGGCTGAGCCCTAGCTATGCAAACCATGCGAACAATCACATAACACTTAGCCAAAAATAGAATATTAAAGTATGTTTAAATCAACAAGTGCAAACATAACTCAATCATGTTCATTCATAGGGGCCCAAGCCCTATTCATAGTTATAATCAACAACTGGGCCAAGCCCTAATCACGTATTGGTGCAGTTTTCTTACCTCAGGTCTGAGTATAGCGTGATATATGTGATTAGGGCTTGGCCCGGTTCTGAACCCTTAACAATAACCTAGTCACAACCATAATATAGGATCCTATTAATAACGAGAAAATAAAGGCTTCCGAACCGAGTCCTAGCCTTCAGGACGTCGAATTCTACCAAACTGGGTAGAAGGATCGATCTCGAGCCCTTGAGGTTGAGTTCCCACACTCAAAAACCCTCTTGGGGCACAAAACCCCTTAAGCGCCACTTCCCCAAGCATCTGAGCTGCAACCCACCCAAGTCAGAGGCCCCAACCTCTCTTATCACTAAACACACGCCGCGCCGCGACCTCGCATCAGGAACCGCCCCTGACCTATGGGTTCAAGAGGGTCGCGGCACCCCAAGAACAAGGTCGCGACCCGACCCTACGAACCCATAATTCACTATTTTTTCTTCAGGCAAAATCAACCAAAATCCACTCCAAATCAATCCTAAAACCATAACTCAACCCCCATAATAGATTCAACATATTACCAGCATCAAAACCCAACTTAAACTTGATTAGAAACTCATCAAAACTCATAATCCAACACTTGAGCCACAAATCTCAAGAACACCTTAAGAACACTAAGAAACCTTAATAGAATTCAACTAAAATAGAGATTAGGACTTTACGTCAGCTGTGATTTAAGTCCCCTTAGCTGTAGCTAATCCAATCCCAAGTTCAGGCCTTCAATTCCCAAGTTTTTCAATCACTGATCCTCTTAGTTATTCAAGAAATTCCCTTAGAATTGAGAGATAATGAGGGAGAGGGAGAGAGTCAGTTGGGAGAGTATGTGAGCTGATAAAAGTGTTTGTGTTTTGTTTTCTTAAGTCTTAAGTAACTTAAGCTAATCCCGAGGCTCAGGGTACCGAAAACGTCCCTAAGGGAAAACTGGTCAAAATCCCCCTGATTAGTGGTGAAAAATGCACATTTGTTGATTTTAATTATCAAAATAAATCAAGTTTTAATTAATATTTTCATGGAATTAATATGATTTATTTATAAATGAAAATAATTGATTATGATTTAATTTATTGTTATTTTGTAGGAATTAAAATTGTATTTTGGCACTTTGAAATGAAGAAGAAAGAAACAATTAAATCTGAAAAAGAAAATAGAAAAATGGCATTTATCTTGAAACAAAGGCCCGTTTCCTCCCAGGCCCGTTCCTTCCCAGCCCAAGCCGAGCCGCCTAACGCACCTGACAGCGCCGCCTGCCACACTGTCGCACCAAACGCATGTGTTAGCAGCTCCCTCTCCCAACCATTTCTGGCCCAAATTCTCCCCAGCTACCACAGTGCTCCCAGACCAATATTTTAAGCACTTTGGGCCTTGAACTTCCCATTTTAAGCTTTAAAGCTCACTTTTTTTGGTGATTTAGAAAAAATGGTATATTGACCATACACCAAAATAACTAGGTTAATATTTATAATAAGATTTGACTTTTCAAAATCATATTTTATTATTAATATTTTAGATTTATTTTTTAAACCCCAAATTGTTGTTTAATTTCTTTTTAGTCCTTTTCTCCCTCTATAAATTGGGACTCTTCTTTCACATTTACCATGTAATTTTTAGGCAGCAAAACTCTACCAAATTTTAGTCTCATTTCTCATATTTTCTCTCTAGAATTTCATGAGAATGTCTAGCATAATAGGCTAACCTTCTTAGGAAGGTTAGGATGATCCTATATGCACTATGACTTTGTTTGGTATTTTTGATTCACCTTGTACTTAAAGTTTATACATTTGAGTGATTTATTTTCTTTCATTTCTATTCCTTCATCTTGTTATCTATATTTATGTTTACTAAAGTATATAGATTTTGTCAAGCACTATCTATGTATTATCAAATTAGTGAAAATAATATAGATAATATCTTTATCATTTTCTCCATCTCATTCATATATATTTACTTTTGCTAAATCTATATAGAATTAGTCATGCTCTTTCTATGTATTTTATAAATAGTAAAAGTAATATTTGTGTTAGGTTTTATGTCCAATGTTTTATTGCATTATGGTCAACGGTATAATGTCATTTTTAGATTTCTCATAAGATTTATCTCCTCCTTCCATGGTAAAGAATAGTAATCACTTAAATACATTTTTGTAAAATATATTTGTGCTTCAATGTTAAATCTTCCAAATGAATAGTTGGGAGTGAACTATCCATTTGTGTAATTTTTGTGAATCAAAGATCCAAATAAATAAGTATGCATATTGGTGACTCTTGATCCTTCCTACTTGTTACCTATTGTTACATCACACTTTAATATATCTTTAAATCTTAAAAACAACAAAAATATCACTTGTTCTATTTTCCTCATATTATTTATCTCTAAACTTTATTTATTGATTAACTTTATTTCTTTGCCTCCTTGTGGAATCGACTGCCCGATCTATACTACAACTACCGCTAAGTAGAAGTCACGTTTGGGCGTTAAACACCCCCTCCTATTCTCACTAACTCCAAGTATATCCTCAAATATCTATTCCCATTAACCGATAACCCGGTAATGTACTAGTTACCCAAAATACTCATTGACTCGCCCCGAGTCGGGTATTGGGTCCCCTTGTGACTTTCCCGCTAACTTGCTCCCTAGGATCGTCTCGTGCTGAGTAACCCAAATAAACCCACATGATAATGTGGTCTCTCACATATATGCACATATATACAATTATGCCCACAATGGGCCAAATTACGAAAAATTTCCCTTATAATAAGAAACGAGCCCACATGTATATTTAATACACCCAAACATGCATATCTAGTCATATTATCATATAACTCACATAATCACATAATTACACACAAATATATCTCATATAAGCATATAATTCCATAAATTGCCATCCTGACCCCCTAATCAAGGCCCTAAGCCTTATTAGGTAATTTGGTACAATACATCTATAATCATGACTAACAAAAATGACCTAGTGCAACCTCCTAAGGACTACGCTTCTAAGGAGTAACACTCCATCTTTGAACCCTGTGTAAAGTTTATCCTCCTATGACCCTAGTTGTTGGGATTCAAGGACGTAAGGACACGTCGAGTGTTCCCACTTGACAGTGCACTAAAGTTACTTATGAGGACTGCGAGCCTATGAAGCAACATTGTGTTCTTTAAAGCTTCAAAATATTAGGCGAGTCGACAAGACTCGTGTCGCCAAAACTTGAGCACAAGACCATAGCTGAACTGACTGGGGAAATTAAGACCCAAGCCTCAAAGACTAAGGCCCACGCGTGGTGGACATGATAAGGTTTAAAATTCGTGTGACATCAGATTACATTGAGTTAAAATTAAAACCTTACCAAATTTAAGACTGAGTTGCACAATTACTAAACACTAAAAATGGGTTGAGTGATAATACAATGAAGGCAGATAAATAGTGCAAGCGAGAGCCATCCAGCAAAGTAAAAATATTTACAAGTGCGCTTAAGGGCTCGAGCATTAAATTTTGTGTACCCTAAATAGAGGAATGATACAGAGGCCTATTTAAAAAACAAAAGAAAAAAAAAACAAAATTACAAGGGCTTACTCTCCCCGAGGAACCTCCGCGACAATGTCGATCACAAAATCAACCTCGGGAGCACGACCCGCCTACAGCCCAAGCCTGAGCGGCTATGGTCTCATCCACCTTAAGGCATTCTTCGAACAGCATCACCATGTTGGGGTCGTCTGTGAAGGCCAAGCACATCTCTATATTGCTTTGCCAAGCAACATAGAGGGTGTCATTCGCCAACACATCAAGTTCATTCTCCAGCTCCTGGACTTGAAGTTTCAAGCGCTTAACCTCCGCCGTGGTAGCTTGAGTCCTCAAAACCGCTTTTTTAGCTTCCTCCTGCCTTGGCTAGCGTCCCCTCGGGCCTTGGAGACATCCTCTGGATGATGTGATGGCTGCCTCTTTGTTGGAAAGACAGGTTTCCTTCTGTGCCACCTTAAGGTCCTTCATGACCTTATGGATAGCCTCCTCCATGGCCTTGGACCGCCCCGTGGCTTCCTCCACTAACCTCGAGGAAGTGTCATCGATTGTTTGGATTCTCGACTGCGCCGTCGCCAGATGGGTCTCTAGATCGGCGACACAGGCCTTATTGTCCTCCAGTGGGTTCTGGAGCCTCAAGTGCTCCTCTAGTGAGACGAAAGACTCTCTTAGCTCCTTCATCTCGAAGGACCTAATCGTGACAACATTCCTAAGCCACTGATAGAGAGCTGCAACCTGTGCAACAAAACAAAGTTAGCTTCATGATAACACTTTTCTATAAAAAACAAAGTTTTGAAAATTCAGAATAATGTGTACTTGCAACGTGGCGTAACAGCAGGTTGCGAGGGGGGATATCTTGTTGTCTCCTTAAAAACGGGCGTTGCTGCAAAAAGGCATCTTGGAGAGGGTTCTCGTCAAATCCCGAAGGAGCTCCGCTACCAGCGGAGGGGTCCTTTCTCCAAGCCTCCTCGCTAAGAGAGGCTCCAGCATTTTTCGCAACTGGGAAGCGGTATTGGGGTCTTCGGCTTGTCCTCGCGTAAGAACTCTGCAAGGACTTTGAAGTCCTCATTTCACTCCTCTAGGCAGGATTTGAAGTACTCAACCACCCGTCGATGCCTTTCCAAATCCTCCCCTTCGAAGTGCTCCAAGAAGATGACAAGGTGAGGTGTTCTGGCTGACAGACTGTCAGGCACCACAGAGGATGGGAGGTCATTTCCCATCCTCAAAGTCCTCTCATCAAGGACAGGGGACCCCCCAAAAGGTCTATGACCTCTCCAGTCACCATGGATCTCAGGGGGAGACCAATGGTACAGCTGCCAGAGCTACAAGGACCCTCAGGGCTGAAGGAACTGCCGTCTGGGGTGGAGTCACCACAAATGGTGCAGCTGGGACTTAGATTCAATTGGGTTCCAATACCCTTTGGCGTTTGGCCTGAATAGAATCGGGCAAACCCATGTGGTCTGCAAATAAAAAAAAATTGTTTAGTCCTCGAAGGAAAAGAAACAAAGAGAGTAAGATCACATGCAAAATATGCTACTCCTCGGGAGCCCCACCACTAGATGGCTCCTCCGGGTGAAGAATGGAATGGGAAAACTCTTGCACGAGTCTGGCCATCTCCTGGGTAGTGTTTGTCTCGTACTGACAGAACCATCTCGTGTGCATGGACGTCACATCATCTAGTGTCATGAACCCCTGGGGCTTGACTCTTCTCTTCGGATGGTGGAGGAAGGCCTCAATCAGGTCTTGGTAGTCTTGGAACTCATCCGCAGTCCAATAACGTCTCGATATTTGCCCGTACTTGAGAAGTGATGGCGAGACCCACACATGTTCATGACTAACTCCCTTTCCTACATGCTTAGCATGATATAGGATGATAGGGAATTTACCTTAGTCTATAGACAAGGATTCTATCCCTACCTAGAGCTCCTCCTCAAGATCTTGGTCCTCCTGGGACTTAGCACCAGCCTGCACAGCGAGCACAATCTGTACGTGCTCCTCCCACATCTATTGGGTGAACTGGAGGAGGGTCTGCCCAGCTACGTACTACGTTTAACGACCCAGTAAAAATTACCAACATAATTACGGAAAACATACATCATTTGTGGAAAACATCTCCCGAAAATTCGTATAAAAAACTTTTAATTACTTAGTTTAGAATCATGTGCATGCATAAAATAAGATTACAGTATTTGAAACTTTAAAACAACTTAAACATAAATGACATTAAGTTTTTACATAAATAAAAAACTTGACAAAAGCGTAGCGACTTCCACAGTCGGGTCACATGCACATTCCACATGACATACTTCAGCGCTCACTGATCTGTCTTGCCATTTTGCTTACCTATAACAACAACTAGGTAAGCAAAATACTTAGTAAGAACAACTTAACATACATAGGATAAAGAAGACAAACATGAAACCCTAATAGTGATCATATAGATATTAAACCACAAATAGGGTTTCAGAAAGACCGAACCCTAACATACAATTCAAGAATGTGTGAACGTCCTGGCAACTTATGGTCATCCCAAACAACTAGATTACGTAACTAAGTAACATGCACGCATAAAATCCCAAAGCAAGTGTATATAAGATATAAATGCATAACACCATTCTACAATGGCTACCAAAAATCGTAGAAGAGCTACAAAAATATAATGAGGTGTTCGGGCACCTCTTAGATCACAGCCACTAAATTCATCGAACACTTACTACCTATTTAAACATTTCATTGGCCAACTGTACTTCCCCTTACCACGGTCACCAGCTCTAGTGCCAGTATAGCCTTGTAATCACTAGATTTAAAATAGTGCAGTCCCATTACACACATTGGATTTCACAATAATATAAAAATTAATCATCTCGGTAGTTAGCCAGATTCACATATCAATAATTCATTCACACACAAATTGAACTCCCCCCTGAGTACCCCAATTACAAATCAACAGACATTCGACTGTGCTTCCTCCTACCCCAGTCATCAGTCCATAGTCATCGACTGTGCTTCTCCCTACCCCTGTTACAAATCAATAGACATTCGACCGTGTTTCCCCCTACCCCGGTCATCAGTTCGAATACCAGTATTATCTAGTAATTATTGGATTTCATTGGAACATTCTGTACACTCAATAGTACCCCCTAGCCATTACTAATTCAGCCCTTAATCAATCTAGTGTAAAAAAATATAACAGACAATACACTAGAATGTTTCATGTTGTAGCCAACAAGGCCAAGATAACTTACTTAACTTACTCAGCACAAACATGGGTGTATACTTAAAATTCATCGGTTACTAAGACTCTTAGGGGAATTCAACATACTCTCATAATCTTAACAGTTTGATTCTAGAACCATCTTACATACACGTGTCCTGGAGTTTAACCAAACTCTTATGTCACGGGTTTTAAGTCGAACGTCTTATTTATATCGGTGGCCAATCGAGCGTATTTACCAAGTCACCGGGGGCATCTGATGCTTGCATACTTACTTATCGAGAGATACCTAGTTTTTACTTACTTGATACTGGTAGCTAGCCAGGTGTCATAATCATCACTACTTACCTTACTTATGAGTATGTGAACCTCTTTAGGAAAACAATCTCGAGTAACCTTCTAGAACTAGTTTTCAACTGTGTACTTAAGTCTTAAGTTAAAAACAGTCATGTCATGCTGTTGCCAAACATTCATAAGTAGTCTTACCAATTGTCCTTAGCGGATAAGCGGGATTCCTAAGTCCAGAAATGAGCTTTCCTGTCCAAATAACACTGTAATGGAATTCATGCAGTGGCTCAGATTAATTATGGTGTTTGATTAATTAAGTTTATATCTTTAAGTTG
The DNA here is from genome assembly GCF_963169125.1 of Humulus lupulus. NCBI lineage: Eukaryota > Viridiplantae > Streptophyta > Magnoliopsida > Rosales > Cannabaceae > Humulus > Humulus lupulus. Next base: position 126,453,000 of record NC_084794.1, read on the forward strand.
AACGATTAGGGATGAACTTAACAAATTTTCAATACTTTAAAAGCATTTTTTCTTAAATCTTAAAACTTCTAAACCCTTGAATTTATAGCCTTCTCACATTATTCATAAAAACATGCCTAAAAAAAATGGTGCCGGAAATTTGGAAATAACTTCCCAATTGCATAAAGAGACCACATTCTTAAGCCTAAAGAAAACTTTCATTACCGCTTTCTTATATTCCTTATAAAATAAAAGTGTTAAACGCTATCTCCCGCTTTATTAAAATTGTAAAGGAAAACGTTCTGAAATTAGAATTACCAAGTTTAAAAAATAGATTTTTATTTTATTAATCTTGTAAATTAAAAAAGGTCTATTTTCATTAAATTAATAAACCCATAAGTTTTATTATCCAAAAATATTTTATTTTATCAATTAACCAAATAAACAAATTTTAGTCATAAGTGATAATTATTTTTGTGAAAAAAATAAAGTCCTATCTCACACAAGAGTACTATCTTAAGATTTTTCAATAAAATATAAAACCTCATTATATTTTAAGTTACTTAAATATTAACCCTTAATCAATAGAAGTTATATTATACTTACTTTCAAAAAAATGAACATGATTTGACTAGTGAATTATGACTTAAAGTTTAAAAACCAAATATGTCCAAAACAAAATTTGCTTTGACAACCTTGTTAGAAAAAACAAAAATCACAATCTATGGGGTATTTCTAAGTCAACTCTTTTAGAGCTTTTAATTAATATAAAAAGAGTCTAAATAATTAAAACCAGCTAAAAATGTTGATTTTAAACTTGTTAAAACGTTGCTCAAACATGCACTCTTCAAGCTGTCAGATTTTCACTCCAACTTGCACATCAATCACAAAAAGCTAATAACTTAACCTAGACATAACGGTTTTAGTGTTTCAAAATTCTAAAATTAAGTAATCTTCCTAAATAATGAAACTCTAAAAGTCCCATTTGAAAGTTTGACCAATAACTGAAGGTTTTGCCCGTTGGAAGCCACTATAACAACATCATCTTGGCAACGAACAATTTTGAGCATCTAAGTTAGAGAATTCATAACTCACAAAATATAGTCTATTTTAAATTTGTTTTATAGGTTTAATATTAAATACACCAAGAATGTCCAGTTAAAAGTTTAGCCACAAATAATTAGTTTAACACATTCAAATCGTTTCTCAAAGTCTTAGTATTAAATCTGCCAGTCAACATTTCAGATTGCACATGAAATCCGAAAATGCTCATTACTTGACTTATACAAAACATTTTTCAATGGCTCAAAAGCCTAAACTTATGAAATCTCCCCATATTTAACAGTGGTAAAAATATTTTGATGAGAACAAATTGTAAAACTAGGGTTTGACTTGTTGGAAGTCACCCATAAAATTCGGGAGCAAGAAATTTGTATAAACTTCCTATGGAAACTTTGGATTTCAACTAAAAGATTAACATAGCACACATGCATGAATCATATAATTCTATCAAAAACCTTATTACAAAATAAAAAAGAGATAAAAACCTTCTAGTGATCTCAAAAACACAGATTGGAAGATTAAACATAAACTATTACCAAAACACAAGATTTTTACCTTTGAAGTTCTAGGTTTTGTTTCTCTTGGATCCTTGAGCTTTTCAAACCACTCCTCTATCCTCTTCGAACCTTAACACTTATCCCAAACTCCCCATGATCAGATTCAAACCAATCTTAGAATAAAGAAGGAAATGGAGAGATTTTGAAACCCTAAAGCTTACCTTGAAATCTTAGAATAATACCTACATGAAAAAGATTTTAGCTCCTCTCCCTACTTGAAATGAATTCCTACTCTTTCAACATATATGATCTGAGTTAGATAGAGCTTCAACTCAATCAAACAAAATGAGAAAGCACCCAAGGGTGCTCGTCCAAGAGAAGGGAAGAACAGCAAGAAATGTTCATGATAACTTACCTCTTGGATGAGCTCAAACTTGGAAGTGCTCTAATGGAGTTCTTGAGAGGAGAGAGAGAGATTTATTTTTTAGATTTTATAGTCAGATAGGAGAGCTTTCTTGTTGAAATGGTGAAGAGACAGAAGGAAAAAATGAAATAGGAGAGAGAGAGAGAGGCTAGGCGTGTAGAGAGGAAAAGAAAGAGGAAGAGTGGGTTGTTGGTTTTCCTCTTAGCTAGTTTAATGTAAGACTTGAAGTGACAATAGGAATATGATGACTCTCTTACCCTTCACATGTCAGCCAACCCCTCTAAAAGACACTTATGCCCTCCTATTTTCTTTTATTTTTAAACAAAGATACTTATTCTCCAAGGCTAGAATGGTACTTTTTGTAAAAATGTAATTTCCTATATGTTGCCCATATTTTCCACCTTGAACACGTGGCATGGTCAAACAATCTTCATGGGCTCTCAGGAAAGGCTCGGGCCCAACCAGGGCTCAGCAAACAATGAACAACCAAACCCTATAGGCCTGGACCATGCTAAGGCCAATAAATAGCGAATAACACAAGCATAGTAAGGGGCCTAGACATGAGATGTAGGCTCGAACCAACTTCACCAGCGCACCCAATCGCCATCCTCCGGGATTTAGATTGTGGTGGTGAACGGTGCATTTAGGAGATGGATCCCATCATGAGGGATCTGGATGAACTTTCCAAGTCCATCCTCAACATTTTAACTCGCTATCAGGATACGTCCTTCGATTCGTCGTTTCTAACTGATATTTGCCTTAGTGAATGAACTAAGATCTTGGTAAATGAATCTGGACCATACGTCTGGGTAGAACAAGACCAGTTCTTCATGCAGCTGATGTGTCCCTGAGAAATATGGCAATTGGTCTCCTCAACTAACCAGCAGAGAAGGTACGCATAGAACGTACGATGATCCTAGGGATCGATTCTGCCACTATTCTGACAGATCCTATCCCCCGAGTCCCCTTGAGGGCACATGTGCATCTGTCCATATCAACGTACAATGGGTAGCTATAAGGCTCTACCATCCTTAAGCCGACCTAGTGGGCCTACACTAAACCATCTGTAATCATGTTACACACTTGTATTATAGCTCCATTGGAGAGCATTTATGCTTATATCCTTATTGGGCCCAGATTAGTCCGGCCCAAGCCACATGACCGTCAATAAATAGGGTCATTTATGCACTGTAGCAGGGATCAGATTTTGCATGTACGCATAAACAATGCTGAACTTGTAGAAAACCTCCATTACTAAACTCTCTAAAGCTCAATACTATTAACTCGTGGACTAAGGCTCCTTAACGCCCCAACCACGTAAAAATTGTGATCTTGTTCATTTCTTTGCCTTTCTTTCTAGCTCTTACTTCTTGATATATTTGTAGTTTCTGAAAAACTCAGTAAAACTTTTGGTGCTTTCGTTGAGAGCCAGAAGAGATCTTGAACCAGTCTTTATCATCTACAAAGATGGTGAATACCAGACACACTGTGTTTGATCCTGCTCAACAGCTACAACAATAGGACAATGGAGAACCATTGCAAGAGCAGCAACTTCCTCAAGACCAATCAGAGGATGTACCTTATCACGGGCCCTTGCCTGACAACTCCCAGAACTTAGGAGAAGGGGGTGAATACAACGAAGAATATTACGAGGAAGACGGAGAGGGGTACGAAGACCATGAGGCCAAGAATCCCATCAATCCAGACAAGAATGACTTAGAACTTGAACAGGAGGACCCATAAGTGGTTTGTCTAAAACAATAGGTCCTCAATCAAGAAGCAAGGATGGCAGAACAAGAGATCACCCGCCACATGCAGGAGTCCTTCCTAGCTCTTCAAGTATTTATTACTGCTCAGGGATTTACAGTTAATGCCCCAGTTGTTCCTTCCCCAGGAACTCAGCTAGTTGTCCCATCAACAGGGACTGGCACTCCCAACAATGCTACAACCCCTACATTTCCTCTGGGACGATCCACTCATCCCAGAGCCCGTCCTTATAACCTAACTCTGGATAAAGGAAAGCCAAAGAGGTCGATCCCATAGAAAAAACAAACCCCCAAAGGAAGACTCCCCCCGCTCCACGGGTGGACCCTGGGCATTTCCCAAGGAAAGAACGGGTGAATCTTGTCCTAGGACGGAATCGTTCGAAGAATATGCAGGGGAAACGCCCGCAAGGCACCAAGCCCCGGAATGTCCCAAGACATGATGATCAGGGAAGATGTTTTTATCCCAGCACATCTGTGACACAAGGATCATGAAAGGCGTAAACGCGGAGAAGAGCCAGAAGTTGTTAGTTTGGGAGATGACACACCCAGCGTAGATTTGCGAGACGACCTCAATGCTCAAAAGGAGCAGGTCTGTAAAGAAAAGATTCACCCTCAGGGAGGCGAATTGAGGAATAAAATTAACGACAAGAGGAATGAAAGAGTTCTGATTGATGATGGAATGGTCAGCAAGTTCATGGAGCAGCTGGCTAATCTCAAAAGGTCACAGACAGCTTGGTCCGAAAACAAGAAGGCATAGAAGATGAAGAAAAGGAACTGTGTGCAAAACACATCCTAGATGTCGTGTTACCCAAGGGGTTCAATATGTCAGATATACCCGCCTATACAGGAAACACCAACCCTAGAGACCATCTATCTCGCTACAATCACCTGATGATTGTAGCCCATGTCTGCGACAACGCCAAATGCTTGTGCTTTTCGATCACTTTGGCCGGATCCGCTGAAGAGTGGTGGAAAAGGCTCAAGACAAGATCAATCCAATCTTGTTCTGAATTGCAGTCGCCTTTCCGTAAGCAATTCATTGCCGCTCATAAACTAGACATGGAGGTTAGTGTGCTGGAAACATTAAGAAACATCACACTGATACCCTTAGGGCTTACATCCAACGCTTCATAGAGGAAGCTTCAAAGCCTGAGGTGGATGATGGGCAATAGTTAGTAGCCCTCCAGTCCAGAATCACAATTGGATCCCTTATCTAGGATTACATGCAATGCAGTAAGGCAGCCACTCTTGAAACTTAGGATTTTTAATATAATTGAATATCATACCAAAAAATATTTGATGATATAAGTCTTACAAAAAATAAATATTAAATAATTTTACTTATGTAATTTCCTTTGGTCTTAATTCCACCTTAAGTAGCATTAAGTATTTTCCTATAGCTTGGACATATTGAATTTTGCAGGAAAATTTATTAAAATTATTTGTTTTCCCTTATTCATAATTATTTTATGCTCAACATAATTTTCCTTTTGCCATAATTATTGGAGAATATTTTAGATCCGAGATTTTTATCCGATTAGGGATTTTGACTTGGTCAACGACCACAGTCTTAGTTTGATTTCATAACCAAACTTATAATATAATAACCAATTTTTAAACATGTAACTTACATACAAGGCATGCCATATTTCTTACAAGTATCAAAATACTTGGAAATAAAATTTCTAAGAATAAAATTTCCTATAAACCCGAATTTTACCCGGTGCCCTAAACGCAATGTGTTACAATACCTACAATTTATATAAGTTTCATCCTCAAAACTTAAAACAATTGCGGGTTTAATTATTTCATCCTCCCATCAGTTTCTCAAGTTGCTTCTTGTATCCGTGGGTGCACCACTATACCTTAGCTTATGGAATAGTCTTATTGTATAACACCTTGTCTTTCCAATCCAAAATCATAATTGGCTTTCTCTTATAGCATAGCTTTGGATCTACATCCAATTATTCGTAACTGAGTACATGAGTAGAATCTTTCACATATTTCCTTAACATAGATAGGTGAAATACGTCATGCACTTGAGCCAAACTGGGTGGAAGAGCTAATCGGTAAGCTACTCCTCTCATTCTTTCCAGTATTTCGAGTGGTCCAACGAATCTCGAACTTAGTTTCCCTTTCTTTCCAAACCCCAAGGCTCCCCTTAAAGGGGATACCTTCAGGAATGCTTTATCTCCGACTTCAAATACTAAAGTTCTTCGACATCGATCTGTATATTTGTGCTGTCAGTCAACTGAGGTCTGTAATCTTTCCCATATCCTCTTGATATCCTTCGTAACTTGATCGACTTCGTCCAGTCCCAAGAGTCGTCTCTCATCCACTTCGTGCCAATGAATTGCGGATCTACACTTTATCCCATGCAAGGCTTCATATGGCGCCATCTTAATAGAGTCATGATAATTTTTGTTATAAGAAAACTCCATCAATGGCAGCTTTGAATTCCACGATCCTAAAAAATCGAGCACGCAGGCTCTCATCATATCTTCCAATTTTTGGATAGTTCGTTCGCTTTGACCATTAGTTTGGGGATGAAAGGCGATACTAAACTTAAGTTGGGTCTCCAAACCTTCTTGCATCCTTTTTCAAAATACCGAAGTAAAATTTTCATCATGGTTCGATACTATAGATGCAGGTACTCCAAGTAATCACACAATCTCTGCAATATACAAGTCTGCTACTTTATCCGCAAAGTACGTAATCTTAATTGGCAGAAAGTGTGTCGAATTGGTCAGTCTGTCGACAATGACCCAAATGGCATCTTCCCCCTTTGGGGACGTGGGCAGGCCAGTGATAAAGTCCATTGTGACCATCTCCCATCTCCATTATGGAATCTCTAATGGTTGTAGCAACCCCACTGGTCGTTGATGGTTCGCCTTTGTTTGTTGACACATTAGGCAATGCGCCACGTATTCTGCCACTTATTTCTTCATTTTTGGCCACCAGAAGTACTTTTTAAGATCCTGGTACATCTTCGTGGTGCCGGGGTGCATTTCATTGGGGGCATCATGCGCTTCATAGAAGATTTGCTTCTTGATTTATGCATCATTAGGAACGAAAATTCTACATTTAAACCCTAACAACCCTTCTTCCGATATGTGGAACCCCGATCACATATCCTTCCTCACTTCGTGTTTAATTTGCTCATACCAGGGCTCCAATAGTTACCTTTCTTGAATGGTTTCCATAATGGTGGGTTGCACCGAAAGGTTTGCAAATTTTCCTTCTATCACTTTGAGATCCAACATAGAGATGTAAGTTTGCAACTCTGACAACATTTCTCGTACCATCATCACGTACGTCATCGACTGTCGACTCAGAGCATCTGCCACCTTATTGGCATTTCTGGGATGACACAGAATATCACAATCATAATTGTTGAATAATTCTAACCATTGGGGTTGCCTCATATTCAGTTCCTTTTGAGTGAAGAAGTACTTTAAGCTCATGTGATCGGTGTAAATATCGCAGTGTACCCCATAGAGATAATGCCTCCAGATTTTTCAGTGCGAACACCCTAGCAAACCATTCTAGGTCATGTGTTGGGTAGTTCTTCTTGTAATTCTTTAGCTATCGCGACGCATAAGTGATCACCTTGCCATGTTGCATTATATCTGCCCCTATTCCTTGTCTTGAGGCATCATTGTAAATCGTGTATCCCTCCATCCAACTAGGGATAGTTAACTTTGGGGTGGTGGTCAGTCTCATTTCCAGCTCTTGGAAACTCCTTTTACATTGCTTAGTCCATACAAACTTAGCATTTTTTTTACAGGTAAGGGCAGTCATGGGTGTAGTTATCTATGAGAACCCCTCTACAAACCACCTATAATACCCTGCTAACCTGAGGAAAATCCCACCTCCTGGCCATTTTTCAAGGGTTTCCACCGACTCACTGCCTCTATCTTGGTAGGATCCATGGATAGCCCTTCATTCGACACCACATGACCTAAGAAGCTAACTTTTTCTTGCCAAAATCCACACTTGGAGAATTTAGCATAAAGCTTATGTTCCTTCAAATGGTGGAACACCATTTACAGTTGCACCACATGTTCCACTTGGTTCTTATCCACAACGTGAGCTAGATATCCAATACTTCTATCCTCCAACATCTTACTTGCCTTCATTGCTGAGACCATGGAAACTTCTTGTCTCTGGACGTTCCTTGAAAAGTGCATGGTCCCTCGCCTGCCGGATGGAAGACCACTTTCCTCTTCTTGCAAGTGACCACTGTGCCATACATAGATAGCCAATAAATACCAAAATTATGTCGTACTCCAATTGGTTCGATATTAATGGGTTAATTGTTAGTTCGCGATCAACTACCCGAATTGGTAAAACTCTAAGCCAAAACTAAACCATCATATCATCCCTTGAAGGCAATGATACACTACAAATATTTTGTAGATTCAGGCGCTCCATCTAGTTCTTAATGTAGGTAGTATCTACAAATGAATGTGATGCCCAAATATCCATTAATGCACAACTGAGGTTCAGTCAATAGGAATTTTCCCTAACACCACCTCAGATGGCCTGACTCTCTTGTCGCCTCATATGAGTGCAAAAACAAGCGGTGATGCTCTTATCCACCTTTACTTACCATTCCCGTCCTTCCTGCTCGAGTTTGGGTGTTCCTTGGAGAAGTGTCTCGGCTTGGCAGAACTATAACACCCATTTCCATTACATCTGCCTTGATTGCATCAGATTTTGGACCAAATCTTCCAAGAGTCCACGAATGTCACTAAATTCCATTATAGTTGGTTGATAAACCTTCACTGCTTAGATGCCTCTGTGCTTATTAGGTCATGTGCAAACCTGAAAAACTAGTCAAATCTCTGAATTTTTTTGGCATGCTCAAGGATTTTTGCTTTAAGTTTTTAACTGCAACCACCTTACTCTAGCGAGTTGTCATATCATCTACATCTCCTTTCCTTGCTCACTCTGGGTGCCTCGTCTTTTCACTACTCATCGTAATTCTTTTAGTTATTCTGCTAGTCTCGATGCTTGCCTTGTTGTTTGGATTTGATTTCCATCAATTGGTCCTACTTGAGGTACTATCCCCAAGAACTTATCCTCACGCGCTTTAGTCCTAGGGGATATAACATTAGCTACCACAGTATACTCTGATACTTTAATAGGGAGTAAATCGTGGGATACACACATAGTAATAGCAACTATAATGGGTTGCTTCGGACAAAGCATAAATTTAACATAAGCATCTAATCACAAAAACCAAGAAATCCCATAATTAGATTACATAGTTTTTGACCTAGTTGTCACACCGCCACTAGGTTTCCTACTTTGATCTACCCTAATCGCGATCAAAAGTGAGCAGTTGGGTAAAAGTAAACATACTCTTCTGTACATAAGGGTTTAACACCGGGAAATTACTATCCTAAGTTACACAAGTATGTCCCTGTCGGTATTGGTGTCCTCGTCGAAGTCCTCAGGTGTCTCACCGATGATGCCATCGTCATTTGTCTTGTTTCCTGGATCCTCCTTAGGATCCTCTTCTGTATCTTCTTCAGGGTCTCCTTCCTCGGAGTCTCCATTGACTTCCATATCTTCACTGTTTTTATGGCCTTTCCTTTCTTCTACTCTAATGGGGTTCTCCGTGATCACCTGGTTCAGTGCCGCCACCTGATTCTCCCTTTCGTTTGCTACGACCTCTACCTGAGCATTCCATGCTCCAAAGAATCTTTGACATCTCAGGTACCCGCATGAACTCTCCACAGGTGTTCCAAGGTACAACTCCATGGATAACCCGAAGAAAGGCCACTCTATGTTAGCTGGAAAAATGTGATGTCAATGAAGAGCTCTGCCCCTCAGACATAGGCAGACTATCCTAACCATAAAGCTCGGGGTGTACCAATTTCCTCAAAGAAAAGGGGTATGGAGTATGTAAAAGACCAGAAATCATAAGCGCAGTCGCCCACCTCTCCGGCATATAAACAAGGAACCATGCGGTCGAATGATACGTATATATCGATCCTCTGCTCCAAGGTGTACTCTATGGGTGGGTTGACTAATATAAGGTTTTCTTTTTATTTTTTCTAACACAGGTAGGTCAGCCATTTAACCTACAATTTATAGAATTTAAGTACTGCCTCTATTAATCCGCCAGTAATAAATTAATAATATTGAAATATAATAATTGGTTTGATTTTATTTCATAATAAATATATATATAATACTTATTTAAAGATAATAATATTTAACATAAATTAAAATTAATAACACAATTGATATTCATCAAACAAAAATAGCATTATTATTAATCATAAAATTAACATAATAAAAATATCAATTGTCTCATTTTAATTACATATAAATTAATTATAATATAAACATAATAAAATGTCAATTGTCTTAATATAATTAAAAAACTTAAACTAATTATTATTGTTTGGATCGGGCCAACCAGGTGTAAAATATTCATTAACATTCAGGTCAATATCTTGATCACCAATATTAGGGCGCGACAATGGTGGTGAAGCAAATTGTGGTGTTGGTGGTGGAGAGTAATATGCTCGTGGAGAGTGCTGCTGCGAAGATGATCCAAATTGTCGAGTATGTGGTCGCGCCGAGGGAGACTGATGCAATCAACTCTCAAACTAACCATACCTTTGTTGCTGCGATGAACTCACAAATTGACCATATATCTGCTGTGGTTACTGCTGCTGCGATGAATCCCCAAAGTCACGATGCCAAGGATGTGACGTCTGAGATCCTGCAGGGACGTCGGGGTAGTACAAAGGAGGAGAGTGGGAGGAGCGTCCATACATGTTTGGATAATTCTGTTGAGGTGGATGAAAATGTTGTTGTTGTTGTGGCATTGACCAAGGAGGTGGACTTTGAGAAGATATACCACCTTCAGGTTGTGATGGTAAATATCGTTGCAGAAGGCTGTCAAACCGCGACTCAGTTTCTGTACTGGTATGCTGAGGATTACTAGATGGACCTTGTTGAGATTTCAACATCTGGATCTCTTCACACATTGACTTCATCATCTCCGCCATAGTACCCATGTCTTCTTGAGGTGTATGAGCAGGTTGGGCTTGTGACTGACTTTGACTTGTTGAGCTGGAAGCTAATTTTTTTTCCCTTTGCCTTTGCTGTAACCTACTCCATTTTTGAAAGTCAGACCTCTCCCCAAGTACTTTACTCATAATCTCGTACTGATCGATCGACGAGGAATCAGCAGCAGATCCAGTTTCAGATCCCTCTGTTGGTCCTTGAGACTGGCTTGAAGTCGTGCCCTCTCAAGCTCTTCCGTCATTTTTTCATGTTCATAAAAAGTGTTAGAAACACAACAGTAACATAGTTTAATGAAAATAATAACACAAAAGTTTAAACTTACAAAAGTTTCTCGAGTTGCGTCGTTGATAAAAACTTTTGTCGATTTTCTCAAATGGCTATCTTTCCAAGTATCAATAACATGTTCATTAGGGTTCGCCTATACAAATGTAGAGATAGGAAGTTAGAATGTAAAATTTTGTTAAATTAAATTAATATTTTTACTTACAAATTGGTGACGCTTAGCTGCCAACGATTTTGTGCCTTGCATCGATGTATACTTCATTTCTATTCTGTTTTTCTTGTTTTGGTTGGATCGCGCAATAAATTTTGGGCTAAAAAACAACTGAACAATATCTTTCCAACTCTCCCTAGTGCAATGGTCAGGTGGGGCAATGAGAACATTCTCCAAATCTTCCGACTTATAGTAATATTTTTTGGGAGTATGTCTGATGTTCTTTCTCTCAGAATATCTTTTGCGCATCTCTGTGTAGATAGTTTTCATAACTCTCTCAGGTTCTGGATGACCATCAACATTACAAAAAATTCTACATTAAAAAAATAACACGTTAGTTTAGTTGTAAATTATTTTAATAAAAAATGTATACCACAAGACTTGTTCTAAATTTTTACCTTCATCTTTTATACGACTTGCTCCTTAAATTGTTGAGGTACATCAGCAAAATCCAAGTAATGTCCTGGAAACAACAAGGTGACTTGGAGGCCTATCTCACGGACAAAAGCTTGGTCCTCCAAGCCAACCACTTTTTCCATCCTAGGATCAAGCTGAAGATCTTGTGGTTTCCCGGCATTTCGCCTTCGAATTTCAAGTGGTATGTTATTGGCCAGTCCACGACCCTTTCTTCTCGACACTTCAGCTATCCACATTTTCAACAATCACCAAAATTTGAAATATTAATATATATTAAACATTCGTTGAGCTTGACTTTCAAGCTATGAACAAATTTTGAAAATTATTATTAACCAGACTCGTAGGAAAATGGTACTCTACTAGGATCTGCCGGGTCTAACCATCTCCTCCGTGAGTGGTGGCTATATCCACTGACATTGTACTTAGGAACAAAAGTTATTAGTTAGTATTAAATTATTAGTTAGTATCAAATATCACCAATGCAAATGAACAAAATGATTACAAGTCTCATCTATTATATTTTAAACGATTGTCTTTATTACAAAAATATAAAAACTATGTAGAATAATCACTATCACTTTCATCATTAATTAAATTAACATCATTGAGAGACACGTGATTAACCCCATCTTCACAAATATCAACTAGAAATTCATCTTCTTCATCGACTTCTTCTTCGCCTAAGTCGTCATTTATGAAATTATCATCCAATTGATCAGCAGGTGAATTTTGTATAGTGCCAATATATGTTGCAAGTTCATGAGATTCCATAACCAACTGACCGAGATCCACGGCCAACACAAAATTTGATGAGCTTCTGTCATGAACAACATCAACATCTACATCAGCTTCATCGTCCTCAATGTCCCAAATTTGACGATGATTGACATCCTCAACAATTTTTCAGTGTCGACCTCTAAGTAGATCATCGAGATAGAATACTTTCTTAGCTTTGCTAGCAAGTATATACAGCTCATCTTTGTACCATTCGCTACTGACGTTTATACTGGTGATATTCTTTTCAGTGATTTTTTTCTTCTTGCTTGGATCAGTGTTAAACCATTTGCACTGAAACAATGCAACTGAATATGCACCAGCCAAAGCCTCATCAGCAACATAGCCTTCAACTATCGACCCTTCAGGACGAGCTTTATTTCCCACGTAGTTCTTCAATTTTTTCATGTACCTTTCAAAAGGATACATCCACCTCATAAATACCAGTCCACCCAAAATCGCTTCTTCCGGCACATGTAAGACCAAATGAATCATTATATCAAAAAAAGCTGGAGGAAAAATCAACTCCATCTTACACAATATCAGAACAAGGTCTTTTTGTGCTTCCTCCATATCTGTAACATTTATAGTCCTCGAACATACTTGCCTGAAAAAATTACACAGTTCAGAAATGGTGGTCAATATATCTTTTGGGAGAAACTTGCGAACACCCGCTGACAGTAATCGTTGCATTATAACATGACATTCGTGGGATTTCAACCCAATGATATTTGTTTCATTCTCGATTACTTTTTTCTTCAAATTTGAACAAAATCCATCTGGAAATTTCACTTCTTTAATAAATTGAAAAAATTGTTGTCTCTGAGCAAGAGTTAACACGTAAGAAGCATGCAACTTCATCAACTTTCCATTCTCATCTTCATAAATCCACAACGATTCCCTTACTCCCATCTTCTTCAAATCATATCTTGCATTAGTGGTGTCCTTAGATGTAATGCCCCAAATTTCCTAATAAGGTTTAGGACCTTGATTAGGAGGTCAGGAGGACCATAAGTGATTTATTATATTATTAAGTGATTATATGCATGTTTATGTGAATTATATTATGATATGATGATAAATGCATGCATATGGGTCTATTTTTAATTATAAGGTGTTATACCCAAAAATTGGAGAATGCATTCTAGGAGAGCCAAGGGAGTGATCCTAGGAGAACCCAAGGATGAGGTCCGAGGAGAACTCAAGAAAGTGGTCTTAGGAGACCCCAAGGGGGATGTGGTCCTAAGAGACCCCAAGGGTGTGTAGGAGGCAAGCCGCCCAAGGTTTCCTAAGTGTTGGCTCGAACGTGTCCAAGGTAAGTAGCTAAGGAGGAGGAGTCTCATGCAAGAGAATGGAGACTTAGATTTTGATAAGGATAGCCTATACAATGTTCGATCGGACATGTTTGGGAGATGCTATAGGAGGTTGCCTCAATGTTGTCCAAGGTGAGGTGCCAAGGAGGTTGCCTCAATGTTGTCCAAGGTGAGGTGCCAAGGAGGTTGCCTCAATGTTTTCCAAGGTGAGGTGCCAAGGAGGTCGCTTCAATGTTGTCCAAGGTGAGGTGCCAAGGAGGTTGCCTCGGACCACATTAGTCCGAGGATAAGCCAAGGAGATTGGTTCAAGGAGGAACATGGCATGCTAGAGGAGAGTGCCATGTTAGAGGAGAGAAGTGCATGTCCTACCACCATGCACGTTCGACCAACACTTGCATGAGTGGTCAGTAGGAGGTGGATCAACTAGCTAGAGGAGACTAAGTCAAGACTCCCAGAGACAGCTTCAACAACATACGCGGGAATCTCTCATTCTTCCCACAAATGGGGGGTTTGTTACATTTCGAATTTTGAATGTTTAAATGTAATAAATATAATAAAATATCCCTATCATAAGGGGATATCAGTTGAGGATCCCAGGCCTATAAATAGAGAGCTGATGGGATGAGAGAAAGGTCTTCTTCGGCTTCTTCTTTCTAGAGAGAGAAAATTGGGACTGTGTATTCTAGAGAGAGAAAGTTGGGTCTGAGTATTCTAGAGAGAGAATTCTTGTATTTTTGCAATTTGTACTGAAGAAACTCAGTTGGCTCAGTCCATCTGATCTTGAGTATAGGTTTATAAATCACAACTCTAAGTGGATTAGGCTATTACCGACAATCGGAGCTGAACCACTATAAAATCTCTTGTGTTATTTACTTTTTTTTCATTAAACCGTCTGTGTCGTTTTTATTTCTCTTGAAGGCTTGTCGTAATTGACGTTCTCACGTCGTTGGCTAAAAATACAGTCAACATAAGGGTATTTTGGTAATTTGGCCTGTTGAGGGCGTAATTGTGCATTTTCATGCATGTGGGTGAATTATGAATAATACCACATTATATGTGGATTTGTTCGAGTCATTCGGCATGAGACGATCTTTGAATGCAAGTTATCGATCTGGTCATAACGGGGTTAGTTTCGGGGCTCGGGGTGACTCTCGGGGTAATTTGGTGATTAGAACATTGCCAGGAATTAAAGGGTAATGGGATGTCATTTATTAGCATTTGAGAATATTAGGAATAATGGGAATTGGAGGACGTTAATTATGATTAGCGGGATTAGATGGGAAATGACAATTTTTCCCTTGGGGCTGTTAAGGAAGGAGGATAAGCCTAGGGGCATTTAGGTCTTTTCACCCTAAGGATAGATATAACTTGAGAAGGCTGTAGAAAGTTAAGCAAAAATAGAGCATCTCCTTCACCTTCTTCCTCTTCATACGTTCATCATTTTCTTCTTGAATTTTGAAGCTAAGTTTGAGGATTCAAGTGTGGGAATCAAGGCTTGAGGTTCTAGGCTTGTGTTCAGCCATTGAAGGGGGTTTAATCTTGAGCTTGAGGTAAGATTCAGCCATGAAATTTTTGGTTTTACTCTGTTTTGAAGTTAGTTTTGAGTTAAAAATTTTGATTAAAGAATTAAGTAATTGGTGTGGTTTTTGGTGGTTCAAAGCTTGGGTTTTGTTGTGCGTGTTAGGGTCATTTTAGGTTTGTTTTAGAGATCTTTTTAGGTTGTGTTTTTAGTTATTTAGGATTGTTTAGTGCAGATTTACGCTTGTTTTCTTATTGTTTTAGGTTTTAATGGTCAAGTACATAATATGGAGTGAAATGAGAAGAAACATGTTAAATATGATGAATAAGATGGATTTAGTGTTGATTATGGAGTTTCAAGACATTATGTGTGGAAAATACTACATTAAAGATGCTCAACACACGACGTTTATGTTCTATAAGTCTGATAATTTAAGCCACATTTTGACCAGGATTTATTCACTTTCTGGAAACCATTCTGCAAATAGAAGTTGTAGATATTTCTCTTAGCTTTCCATAACTTTTTGAATCATTCAATTCAGAGTTATATTAAAGGAGTTATGATCAAAATACGATGAGATGACGCTGTAGGTTGTTTAAAATGAGTTCAGTGTTTTTCTGTGCAAAGTAGCGCCCCAGCGCTAAAAACCAGTGCCCCAACACTTCCGAGAAATAGAGACCATGATTTTATGTGGGTTATAGTGCCTAGGCGCCACACACCAGTGCCCCAGCGCTATCAGTTTTCCAGAAGCTTGTTATCAGACTTAATTTCAGCGCCTCAGCACTATCCCGTGGCGCTTCAACGCTAGGGTCCGTACGAAAATGCAATTTAAGGGAATTTTAAGGGATAATCTTGTATTTTCATGAAAAAATGAATTAGGGTATATAAAATCTTGTTTAATGACGTTTTTATAGAGGAGATCAGATTAAGCAAGGAGGCTAGAGAAGAAACAAAAACCTAGAGTTCTTTTTCTTTATCTTTTGATTCTATGTTTATGTTTGATTTAGTCATGTTTATGAACTAAATTTCCGTTTAGGTTTTCTAATTGACTCTCTTGAAACTCTGTTATGATTTAAAGCATTTATCTATTTCTTCTTCATCTGAAATCTTTTCAGTTTGTGTTTATTGTGTATGTGATTGATTGATCACCTTTTACATACGATTCATGAATTTAAATCAAAATCTGAAAAGTGATATTTAAATATACTAAAATTGAATAGACATAGATTTCAATTTAGAACGAGAGTATCAAATTGGTTTATGTGATTTAGGGCTGTATTCATTGCCTCCTATTGTTTGAATTGACCATAGAAATATAGGGAATTCACATTAGGTCAAGTTTTCTATTTCTTAACTCAAATAGTTAACACTTTCGCATGCCTATCATTTTAGTGAGAAGAGTTTCAGTAGTAATTGCATTAAAGATTAATAGAGTGGATAATAGAGAAGATTATGATTCCTAATTGTTTTACAGTGAATTTAATCCCTGTGTTCTTGTTCTTATTTGATTTCTGCAATTTTCATTTATTTCTGTTTTCTTGTTTTCAAAATTCATAAATCTAGTTTTCATCAGTCAAATAGAAACTAAAAATTAATTATTTGGTCATTGATAAATTAGTCTCCGTGGGAACGATATCGGTCTTACCGAAATAAACTACAAAAGCGATTACGTATACTTGCGTAGCTTTAATTCTTGCAACAAGTTTTTGAAAGTAACGCTCCAGCGCTAAAAACCAGCTCCCCAACGCTGCCAGGAAAAAGAGACCATGATTTAATGCGGGTTATAGCGCCTAGGCGCCACACACCAACACCCCAATGCTATCAGTTTTCCAGAAGCTTGTTTTCAGACTTAATTACAGCGCCTTAGCGCTATCCCGTGGCACCCCAGCGCTAGGGTCCGTACGAAAATGCAATTTAAGGGAATTTTAAGGGATAATCTTGTCTTTTCATGAAAAAATGAATTAGGGTCTATAAAATCTTCTTTAATGACGTTTTTATAGAGGAGATCAGATTAAGCAAGGAGGCTAGAGAAGAAACAAATACTTAGAGTTCTTTTTCTTTATCTTTTGATTCTATGTTTATGTTTGATTTAGTCATGTTTATGAACTAAATTTCTGTTTAGGTTTTCTAATTGACTCTCTTGAAACTCTGTTATGATTTAAAGCATTTATCTATTTCTTCTTCATCTGAAATCTATTCAGTTTGTGTTTATTGTGTATGTGATTGATTGATCACCTTTTACATACGATTCATGAATTTAAATCAAAATCTGAAAAGTGATATTTAAATATGCTAAAATTGAATAGACATAGATTTCAATTTAGAACGAGAGTATCAAATTGGTTTATGTGATTTAGGGCTATATTCATTGCCTCCTATTGTTTGAATTGACCATAGAAATATAGGGAATTCACATTAGGTCGAGTTTTCTATTTCTTCACTCGAATAGTTAACACTTTCGCATGCCTATCATTTCAGTGAGAAGAGTTTCAGTAGTAATTGCATTAAATATTAATAGAGTGGATATTAGAGAAGATTATGATTCCTAGTTGTTTTAAAGTGAATTTAATCCTTGTGTTCTTGTTATTATTTGATTTCTGCAATTTTCATTTATTTATGTTTTCTTGTTTTCAAAATTCACAAATCCAGTTTTCATTAGTCAAATAGAAACTAAAAATTAATTATTTGGTCATTGATAAATTAGTCTCCGTGGGAACGATATCTGTCTTACCGAAATAAACTACAAAAGCGATTACGTATACTTGCGTAGCTTTAATTCTCGCAACTATGGGAATGTTGATTGTGTTGTGGGGATGTTTGGTTTGGATTTGGATATGTTTGGGTATGTTTTGGAAGGATTAAAAGAGGGAGAAAACAAGGTTTTGATGGGAGAAAACATGGGTTTTTGGCTGCTGGGAGGCAATGCCACGACGCTTTGGAGGCAATGTCGCGGCATTGGGTGCAGGAGCTTGAGGCTGGCTCCTCTGTTTGGGAGGTGGGCCGCGGCATGGTGGAAGTAGGGCCACGTCCCTTAAGAGCATTTTTGGCCAAAATTGAGTTTTTGGCTTGGGGACTCAAACCTTGGGCCTCGGGATCGTTCCTACTACCCGGTTTGGTGGGATTTGATGTCCCGGAGACTAGGTCTTGGTCCGGGAACCTTTATTATTGATTTTATTGATGGGATCCCATATTTGGTTATGACTAGGTGACCACTAAGGGATTAAAGGATTGGTCGTTCTCAAGGGTCGTTCAATTGTTATTTCTCGCTCAAACCAGAGGTAAGAAAACTGTACCCTATGTATATGACATGCATGATTATTCTTAATGCATGTTGGATGTCTAAATGTGACATACATGGTTATTCTTGATGCATGTTGGATGTTTAAATGTGACATGCATGGTTATTTTTTAGGCATGTCAAGTGATTAAATGTGATGCATGTGTTGCACGAGAAACATGTGATTAGGGCATGCTATGAATATCGAATATGAGATTGTTCAGAGCTTGAGCCTCTGTGTTTATGCATGGTCCAGATTATGCTAGAAATTGGTAAGTAAGCATGCTGAATGCCTTATATTCAGATATTTGACATATGATATATGTTTGGTAGCATTGCTTACTTGTGTATGGCACTGACTAGTCAGGGTCGATACTGGTCACGTATTACTGACCTGAGAGTCAGAACCGGCATAAGCGTCTTGAATGCATAGCCGATAAAAGATTAGATCTAATTAATATCAGCGTTGAATGACTCTAGGAGCATTAATGTTGGACCGACTCGAAGGTCGATGAAAATTATAAGCGCTTGACTAGTCTAGGACTAGTTACTTAGGGCCAGGGCCAAAGGCCTAAGTGACTGTTTTGTCACATGGCTAAGGGAGCGGAATCCCAATTTAGTGACCCTGTGGTCACTCGGTAGGTTTATGCTGGTGACTGTTTCACCAGATACCTATCTTGTTTAAGCTAGTGAAAGGATCACTTATTTATGAAGGGAACGGAACCCACCTTAGTGACTTTTACAACTGTCACTCTTCTATTTAGGGCTATAAGCCCAGTATGGTTACTTGAACCACCAATGTTAAATCACTTATCTAATTAGGATTGACTTGATAGTCATCCACTCAGGAGGGTAGGATTCCTTATCCTGGATACCCATCATTACATGAACTTATTTGCCTGCTTGAATAGAGCTATATTTGCTAGGCATGCGCCTTATGATTTGATGACATGTTATTACTGATCATGAGCATATTAAGTTTTCTTGCTGGGCTTCGGCTCACGGGAGCTATGTGGTGCAGGTAAAGACAAAAGAAAGATGGACCATCCTTGAGTTGGAGAGCTTAGGTGACGATGTGTACATATGCGGATATGCGGCTGCTCGACCGCCATGGCCGAGGGTTGAAAGAGGAACTAGGCGTAAACCCTGTTTTTCCGCTTAGAACAGCTGGTTGTATATATTTTCTTATAATAGACCTCTAAATTATATTTTTGGGATCCCAATGTATACAGTAAACGTTTTAGGGAAACGTTATATCCTAATCAAAAAATTTAATCCCTAAATCGCTAATCATACTTAGTTACACGATTATGGCCAAATGACTCAATTAGTGAGTTTAGCACTGTTTATAAGGCACACCGTAACGGTCCCTGGAGTTTAGGGCGTTACATTAGACTTGTCATTGTCCAAGATTGTGCCGAGGAGACTATCACACACATTTTTTTCGACATGCATGACATCAATGTTATGTTTTAAAGTGTTTTCCAGGAACTTTGGGTGGAAGGTTGTTCACTTGTTCTAATATTTCCTCACAAGTAAATCGTCTTGGAGGACGTCTTCTCTCAATTTGGCCGTTGAACTCAGTGGCCCTTCTCATTCGATGTGTACTAGGCAAGAATCTTCTGTGACCAACATAAGATGTCTAACCGATCACTCGAATGGAAGATGTGTCTTCATTACATGTGGGACAAGCTTTGTATCCCTGACCACTCCATCCATACAAACTACTACAAGCTAGAAAATCATTGACTGCCCATAAAAGGGCTACGCGCAGCTTGAACATAGTGTTGGTCGTACTATCTCTCGTAACAACTTTGTTAACCCACAACTCCTTCAACTCATCCACCAATGGTCTTAGATATACATCTATGTCCGTACCTGATGATTTTGGACTAGGAATAAGGATGGTCAACATCAAATTATTGTCTTTCATACATAACCAAGGTGGAAGATTATAGTTCGCCAACACCACAGGCCACATGTTGCATGCTAGGTTCATGTTGCCAAATGGATTAAATCCATCGGTAGCTAAGCCTAAACCAACATTCCTAGGATCACTTGCAAAAGAAGGATGATTGACATCAAAGTTCTTCCACGCCGTCCCATCCCCCGGGTGTCGCATCACCCCATCATCTTTTGATTTCCCAGTGTGGTGCCATAGCATGTCCTTCGCTGTAAGCCTTGAGCTGTGTTGACGCCGTTTTTCGTCAACTTAAAATGTAGAGCAATTAAACAATAAGAACTATGGCGCAGATGAACAATATGGTAGAACAACAAGAATTTTACGTGGTTCAGCAATTAACTCTGCCTAGTCCATGAGTCTATTCTATTAAGACTTGGAGTTTTCTGAAAATCCTTCAGGGATCAATTCTCCAGAATTTCTCTCCATATATCAAAAGATTCATCCTTTACAAATGTTCATGAACTCTCTATTTATAGAGAGTTTTCAGAGTTCATTCCCACATATTTCGGGAAGACAATTCTGCTTATTAATTAAAATAATGATATTAAATACTGTAACTCCTATATACAAGGAAACGTCCCCTGAAGACCAGGGGGCGAATAACAGACTTGTTAATATCCCTTCAATATTGGGATGTTACAACAATAAATATCTTTAAATGCATGGAACACGTTACATCAGATGACCCATTAAATCTTTTGAGGTCGGCAATCAACATCATGTCGGTCCAGGTCTATAGATAAGTTATGAACTGGCCGCCTTACTCCGAGACCAGCTCGGAGCGGGTAGTTACCATCGAGGATGTTACATTCTGAGCTTGTACTCTTGCTAAGCTCGGGCTACTTGATCCAAAGACACCCGACAACAGATATACCCCGATGCTAAGTTCTTTCGAGATTAGAAAGAACTTCGAGGTTAAATGTCTTCGAGGTTGCCATCTTGATTCGAGGGTTTGACATCTGGGCCACGAGCATGCGTTTTAGATATCTCTAGCTCACACTGGACGAGTCCAGATTTCGAGGTCACAATCTCAAGTCTCAAAATTTGGGTGTAACATTTTTCCCCCTCAAAAGTATTAGTTCGAATCCTATGAGAAGGAAACTTTTGAACTACTTTCTTCGGGAATCGTTTCGTCACACACTCGAGTATGGACACGCGTCAGTTGGGTATTGCTCACTCAAGGTACTTGAGTACTTTGAAACTTTTCCCATGTCTATCCGCCTGCCCTCCTTTTGTGTACTATCATTTCACATGTCCCTAGCCGTCAGATCTGATACGGAATCTGGCCAATGGCCCAGATTAGTTCAACTTTTAACATCTCCATGGGCCTATAAATACGCCTCCAGTCGTCTTCTTCATTCTTCTTTCACGTTCAGATCCTTAGAGAGAAAAAACCAAAAACTTTTGCCCAGTTCTTGCATGTTCTCCAAGCCAAGAAGACAAAGCAACGTTGGACTTTTTGACTCAGTGAGATCGCACTTGCAACCGCTCATTCAATCATCCATTTCTCTGTTTCCATCGATCACATTGTGTAAGTTTTCGATTCATGGCTTCTTTGCATTATATATACATTTTTTTTCTTCATGTATGTTTATGCATCTATTACACCATGTGCACTAGGATTTATTTTTGACCCATTCATTAGTTTAATGCACTTAGGATTAGGGTGCTTCGATTGGTAGACATTAGATTCAAACCCATTTTTTGTGAAAAAAGGTCCAAAAATGGTTCCTTTTTTGGGTTTTCAAATTTCAAAGACCATATCTTGCACGCCAAGATATCGGGTACAAAATCTTTATTTTTTAAGGAATGCACGATTACCAAAAATATCACATTTTTAATAACCGCCACCTTTTTTCCCTAATATTTCGGGAGCTCTCATAACTTATCCACCTTCCCTCCTTTTGGTGGAATACACGCTCTGAGATTGGCTTCACCCTTTGGATCGAGCCTGCCTTGTAGCCTCGATCATTCGAGCTTAGGTACTATTTGTCTCTTTATTTCTTGTTCGCTTGGCCCTCACCCTTTTGATTTCTTGTTAGATGCCGCAGAATTCGGGAAAGTGGTGGGGGTCAAAGCTCGCGATTCCCTACTCACTAGTAGCTTCGAGCCCGGAATCTCCTTTTACTCGGAACCAACGCTTAATTCGAGAGCACGAACTGAGGCATGAACAAGAGGACACTCGAGACCACTTCCGACATCAGATAGACGAGGTCGAAGAAGGGAAGAGGAAAAGATTAAGGGTCGCCCTTTATCCGGATTCGGACACCGAGCTTAGATCGATTCCTTTCGATCCTACGCTCAAAGTGACAATCGCCTTCACGCCGGGCGCTCTTCAATTTTCGCTGATGGTGAAAACTTCTACCTCGCAGCCGAGGAGAGAATTCTTCGAGGCTGAGCATTACTGGAGCTTGGTTATGTCGTTAGGTCAGATAGCTGATATTCTAGCCTTTCACAGCATAGGACTATCGGGCTCGCTGAGGTGTCGAACTCCGACTTCCCATGAGCGGAGTTGCTGCGCTCCAAGAGATGGAAATCCTAACAGCAAGCTGAGATACGCAGCTTGGAGCCAGGAGCATATGAAGGCCGGGGCGATACTGCCCTTGAAGTATTTTTTCAAGGACTTCACAGACTTTGTTGGGTTGGCTCCCTTCCAGCTCAACACCAATTCTTACAGGGTTCTGTTAACCTTGAGGTCGCTGTACCACGAGCTGAAGTGGAAAGGACCTTCGCCAGAAGAGATCTTATATCTCTTTTTCTTGAAAATCAATCCCTCTCGAGCTCTGGGAGGAGATGGCTTCTACTATCTCTTGAGCTATCCCAAGGAGAAGAAGATATTTGAAGATATTCCCAACCACCCTCCTGATTTCAAGAAGGCCTTCTTCTGGACAGATGGCCTAGCCCCGTCTCGATTCTACTCTTTCAGACGGATTCGTAAGTATCTCAACTTTTTTCTTTTTTGTGCTTGAATTTTTCTTAGGCTCGTATTTATTTGAAATGTGTTTGATCTCCTAGCCAATTACCATCGCTCTACTCCCACCAAGGAGATGAGGGAGCACAGAGAGACTTTGCTCCAGCTTCCCTATGGCAGGAGGTCCCTCTCCTACCTCCTACATGAAGGCAAGCTTCGGGCATGTGGGCTCTTAGGGGAGGATCAGTCTACATCTGACTGGTCCAACAAGAAGTACTATCGGTGGGAGCTGATGCCTCAGTTGACTGGCAACCTCCCCCCAAGTAGAGATTCGAGGCCTCCATCTCTGGCTCAACGTCAAAGGATTCCACAATCGAGGAATGAGGCCAACGACGAGGCCTCGAGCTCAGGCTTGGATGAACAAGGTACAGTCATCCGTAGCTTGGATTTGTGGTCTCCCTCACTACTAAAACATATGCCAGATAGATTAGTATTGTGTAAGGATGATAGGAACCATTTTTATGTATGGTCTTGGGTAGATGAGAGGGTACATAGGTTCGATAGCTGGCTCAGGAAATACGACACCATGTTTAGCCTGAACGAGGTATGGATAGGAATAGCCGTCCAATACGGGACTAACGACTATAGGGACCTTTCGAGGTTGACATCCACCTATAGGGAAGGTACTCCCCCCGCCTCTTCTGAATATGGGGGAATTTCGTGGTCGCCGAGCAAAAGCTCGGGGGAGAGTTCCAGTTAGGTTTCTCTCCACTTGTCTTTTTCTCCCTTGTCTATCTGTATCATGTTAAATTATTTTGTTTTTGGGATAACTCATAATGTGGTGTAAATGTGCAGGCAAGATGGACTTTGACCTTGACAACATCCTAGAGAGTGGCGGGGCCAAGAGAAGTAAGCGCCCGAGGGGGTCGCGGAAGTCCGAGCGACCCGCCACGGTCCTCAAGAGGACTGAGAAAACACCTCCTCCACTAGCTCCAGCTGCTATGAGCCCGGCTGTGGAGTCGACTCCTCAGGTAGAAGTGTCCACTACGGTCGAGCTCCAACCCCCTCCAATCATGGTTCACTCAACACTCAGCCAACCTCCGAAAAAACCCTCAGCTTCCACAACATGCAAGTTGTCAGTTTCTTCTCACGTTGATGAGTATGTAATTGAATGTTGCCGGATCCCATGGGGCTACACTTGGCTCGGACATTTTGTCTCGAGTGGGCCAGAGCTTTAGTGGCTTTGACGTCCCTCATTTGTAATTTTTGAACAATGCTCGAGACTGCAATACACTTTATGAGAAGAGTATCGAGCTCACTGCTGCAGTAACTTCCCTCATTTTTCAGTATTAGCCGTATTTACACATGGTCCATATGCTAATTTGATTTCTTTGTATGCCAGACTCTTACTGTCTCTGCCCAGCTCAATTATAAGATGAACAATGAGGCCCACTCGAGCATGTCTATTGCTCAGGAGGCAAAGGATCTTCATCTCAAACTGAGTGACGAGCTTAAGGCAACAAAAGCAAAGGTGGAGGCAGGAGCTGAGGAGCTAAAGGCCAAGTCTTCCAAGCTTGAAAAGCTGAATGCCTGGCTCGCGGAGCTTGAAAAGGAGAATGCTTGGGTCAAGGAGACCAATGCCAAGCTTGAAGAAGAGAAGGCAGTCACTTTCAAGATCATGGAGGGTGAAAAGACTTGTCTTCTCGAAGAGTTGAAGGAGAAGAAGGACCGGGCAGTCGACATGGCCATGTAGAGAATCTGGGCCAACAATGTTGATCTCGACTCCAGCTTCTTAGGCCCTCTTGAAGCGAAGCTCGTGGCCCAATGGCAAGTTCAGCTGCATGATGAGGAGACTACTCGAGATAAGGTGGAGGGTGTCGGGGAGGATGCTAACGCTGAGAAGGCCAAGGAAGATGCTGAGAAGGCCAAGGAGAATGCTCCTCCTTCTTAATACTTGCCTCGGGGCTGCGTCCCTCAGAATCTTTTGTAATGGTTTTTTATGATTGATTTATTATTTATGCCCATAGGGCCAAGACAATTCTACAACTCGTAAAAGAGCTGCCTTTATATGATATTTGAGATACCATTTTTTGTTTTTATTTTAATATATATGCTTTACATTTCTTGGGCTGAAATATTTTGCACAATTTATATTAAAGTGTCATATATGCCTATTTATTCATACAAACATAGTTTGGATTTAAGCTCGAGGTTCAGTGCATTCATGCACAGTTTGCTCGAATTATCCGTTTCCGATCTCGTTATTTGTCAAGGTCTGATATTACTTTTACCATGCACCTAAAAGTGCTTATATGGCTTGTAATGAAAATGGTTTAGTTATTTCTTACTTTTTTAGTTACTTTTTTTCGTCCTCGGTTAGATCCCCGAGGTTATGAGGTCGAAACTATTGTTTTGTAAGATACTCCAGCCTCAATCTCGATTTAACACGAAGTGGGTTATGCTCCAACTTACTGTCGATTAGTTTTAGCTGGTTTGTTCCAAACCTATTAAGGTCGTGTTAGGTTTGTAATCCATACACTTATATTCTTATCTCTTGATAGTTTGGTTATATCCAAACTATCTTAGCTCACACATTTGGTTATGTCCAAACGCTTGTATGTTTTTTTATATATGCTCTTTTATTTTTTTCAAGATGATGGTATATGTACCACTAATGCCCCCTTAATATCCTATGAATGCGACCATAGGTTATTAAATTAAGAGAGATTGCAAAAAATATAGCATATAAAAACACAATCAAACTTTATTTGATAAATTCGAAAATAGAAAAACAGTACAGACAAACAAGCATGGTTATAGGCGACATCCTTCCTACACAATTGATAGTAAGGTCGTAGGTGCTCGCCATTCCATGCTCGTGATACCAGACTTCCATCCAATCTTGCCAAATTTGTAACGCCCTACTACCTTAGAGTCGTTACTAAGTGAGTTTAAAATGTACAATTAACTCGCTAAACGATGGTTTTAGAACAAAAGTGTGATTAAACAAAAAGTCAAGGCTGTAATCTTTAAAAGTACTCTATTCATTGAAAATTCCAAAGTCTAACATTTGGGATCCCAAAATAAAGGTTTATAAAATATTTACAACCCAAAATAGGTTTACAGATGACTAACTATCAAAAACACAATTTCATACAGCCATTCCTCAAAATGCCCCCAACCAAAGCGGTCGGGCAAGCCAAACATGTATGCGCCGCCCCACGCTCTCCGTACTCATGTTGGTTGACTTTTCCCTTGCCCTTACCTGCAACACAGAGCACCCGTGAGCCGAAGCCCAACAAGAAAACTCACACAGCACATAACATATGCATATTATATAACCATTATATCAGACAATCCACAGATAAACTGATAGTTCATTAGTCTAAACATATACGGCCATACCGTCCCAGAAGCATTACCAAAGCCTGAGATCTCGGTCTTCACCATAAGGATATCCCATGTATCCATTGGGATCTCACACTGGTGATATGCACTCCGCGTGCCAAATGTTACTCTCGGCCCCACTGCCGTTCTCGACCCTTTGTCGTTCCCAGCTCCTTGCCGTTCTCGGCTCCTTTGTCGTTCATTCAACTATAACCACATATAGCTTAACTCAAACAGCATTCAATCATATAACAATTCAATCAAGGCTACACCCTAACATGTAATACAATCTAGGGTCGTGCCCTGCAACAATACTATGGGCCCATGCCCTGCTCTACGGGTACTACAATTTTCTTACCTGTATCCCGAGCTTCACAATGCACCAAAGTCACGAGCACGGTCCTCTATCCCGAGCCTCTCCAAAAACCTAGTCACAACACATATAAAACACTCTTTAATACTAACCAATCCAAAACCATTTTCGGGACCAATCCCATATTCCCGGAACCTCCAATTTCCCTAAACAATGCAACGGAATCATCCCCCGAGCCCTTGGGGCAAATGCCCAAAATTGCAAAATCCCCCTACCCAGAAATGGCCTAGCGTCGCGGCGCCCAGCAAGGAGGACCGCGGCGCCCCTTTGCGAACCCAGAAATCTGGGTTTTCCCTTGCATTTTCCCCGAGCCAAAACACCTCCAATCCAACCCAAACACATACCTAAATCCCAAAACCATTTTGAAACCTCAAATGAACCATTTAATAACCTATAAACATCAGCAACAAGGTCAAACATACAATCACACCCATAATCCTCCCTTTTGTTTCAAATTTCAGAAATTTAAACCAGTAGGCCAAAAACTTAAACCATGCTTCCAAATTCTTAAACCACATCAGATACAAAAATTCAAAGATATATAAAACTCTTACCTCAATCAAGAATTCAACCTTGAGCTGCTTTCCCAATCAAATTCCAAGCTCAAACACAAACTCAAGATGAACCTATCCTCAATTCATCCCAAGAATTCACCAAGCAAAACACACAACTCAATTCTCAATTCCATGATATTCTTAACTGAATTTCACAACATATGCACAGAATTTCCTTACCTCAATATGTTGAATACTCCTCTAAGTTTCCTAGCTTTAATCCCCTTCTTGATCCCAAGAGATTTGCCCTTCTTCCCTTCCTTCTTGCCCTTAGTTTTTTTCCTTTTCTCCTCTAAGTTTTCTTCCAATTCCAGCAAGATCAGAATATGGCTAAGTGATAAACGTGAATCACCTTTTCCCTCAGCTGAAGGTATCTAAGCCCCTGCCAAAAGACTATTCTACCCCTCATCAAAATCCTTTCCTAACTAAACCTCAAGGGCATTCTTGCCATTCACCTTTCTTATAAATCTACCATCTTTCTTATCTAAAATTGTTACTATCAATAGTTACCAATGGTCACTCAAGTTACTCAATTACCATTAACCATAACTCATTAATTCTCAAACTCAATTTATAAAATTCCCAAAATACCCCTAGGCTCCTCCCGAGCCGGGTATTTAATCCCTTTGTGACTTTGAAACTAATTAGCTCCCTAGGACCGTCTCGGCACGTGCAACACAATAATATCACCACTCACACGTGATACTAATCACATAACACAATTATTACATTTATGCCCTCAGTGGGCTAAAATTACCATTTTACCCTTAACATACAAATGGGGCCCACATGCATATTTATACCACCTAAACATGCATTCTAATCACTTCATTCAAATTCATATATTAACATGTTGATTCACTTATTGCCCTCCAGGCACGCTAATCAAGGTCCTAAACCTTATTAGCAAATTGGGGTGTTACAAACTTGTACACGCCGGGTCGGGCAACTGACTCTATCTGATAGGGTCCCTCCCAATTTGGGCCAAGCACACCAGCTACTGGATCCCACGTTGCCAAGAATACACGCCTCAGCACCAAATCTCCTACGCCGAATTTTCTATCTCAAACTCTTTTGTTGAAGTACCAGGTAGCTCGCTGTTGGTATGTAGCATTTTTTAATTGAGCTTCGTTCCTTCTTTCTTTGATCAGGTCCAGAGTTTCTTCGAGTTGAGAGTGGTTCGAGGTTTGATCATAAACGAGGGCTCGAATTGTGGGAATTTCGACCTCGATTGGAAACATAGCCTCGCAACCGTACACCAGAGAGAATGGGGTATGTCCTGTTTATGTACGGGTCGTGGTCCTATATGCCCATAGGACTTGGGGTAATTCTTCGGGACATCTTCCTTTAGGTTCTTCCAACTTTTTCTTTAGCGAACACTTTAGGGTCTTATTTACAGCTTCAACCTGGCCATTCGCCTGGGGATGGGCCATTGATGAGAAGCTCTTTATTATCCCATTTTTATCGCAAAAGTTGGTAAACAGATCGCTGTCGAACTGGGTACCATTATCGAATATAATCTTCCTTGGCATCCCATAGCGGCATGATGTTCTTCACCACGAAGTCAAGGACTTTCTTCAAGGTTATTGTTGCCAAAGGTTCGGCTTCAGTCCACTTTGTGAAGTAATCTACTGCGACCACTGCGTATTTTACTCCACCCTTGCCAATCAGAAGGGAGCCTATGAGGTCGATTCCCCATACCACAAATGACCACGGGGAGGTCATCATAGTTAGCTCGGATGGTGGAGCACAAGGAATTGTGGCGAACCGTTGGCACTTATCACACCTCTTGACGTAGTCGAACGAGTCTGATTAGATGGTAGGCCAGAAGTATCCCTGACATATGATCTTCTTGGACAGTCTATGCCCCCCAGTATGATCTCCACAGAACCCTTCATGAATTTCTTCCATGATTTTCTTAGCTTCGGGTGGGGTCACACATCGGAGTAGCGGCATGGAATATCCTCTCCTATACAGTTTTCCATCTACAATGGTGTACCTAGGGATTTAGTACATCAAATTTCGAGCCTTGGCCCGTTCTTCCGGGAGAACGCCGGTCTCGAGGTACTCAACTATCGG
The DNA here is from genome assembly GCF_963169125.1 of Humulus lupulus. Classification (NCBI taxonomy): domain Eukaryota; kingdom Viridiplantae; phylum Streptophyta; class Magnoliopsida; order Rosales; family Cannabaceae; genus Humulus; species Humulus lupulus. The sequence goes on from NC_084794.1 coordinate 126,482,838, forward strand.
AGTCATCCAGGTTGGCTCGGAATTGATCATACAAACCTCCTCTTGTTCTGGCTCGTTAATACTGGGTTTTGCGAGATGTTCGATTGGCACGATATTCAGTTCGTCATTCTCAGTAGAGGTAGCAAGCCTTGCTAAGGCATCTGCGTTCGAGTTCTGTTCTCGAGGGACCTGTTCTATCGCATAGAACTCGCACTGCTCCAGTGCCGACTTCGCTTTTTCTAAGTATGCCGCCATCCTCGTACCACGAACCTAGTACTCTCCTAAAATTTGGTTAACTACTAGCTGGGAGTCACTGTAGCAATGTATTGCTTTGGCTTTGAGCTCCTTGGCTATGCGAAGTCCCACCAGTAGAGCCTCGTACTCGGCCTCGTTATTCAACGCATCGAAGTCAAATCTTAAGGCAGAGTGAAATCAGCTTCCTGTAGGGGTGATCAAAATTACTCCTGCTCCCGATCCATTTTCATTAGCGGACCCGTTAACATAAAGTTTCAACAGTTCACGGGCCGGGGTTATAACTTCATCGTTGGCCACGCCTGTACACTCCACTATGAAGTCTGCCAAGGCCTGCCCCCTAATGGTCATCCTTGGATGATAAGTGATCTTGAATTTTCCGAGTTCAATGGCCCATTTGAGTAGTCGACCTGAAGCTTCTGGCTTGGAAAAGACTTGTCTTAGTGGTTGATCAGTAAGTACATGGATGGGGTGCGCCTGAAAATAAGGTCAGAGTTTTCGAGATGAGTGAATTAGGCTGAGAGCTAACTTCTCCATCAAGGGATATCTTGATTCTGCCCCCAGTAATCTTTTGCTGACGTAATACACGGGCCTTTGCACTTTTTCTTCTTCCCGCACAAGTACCGCGCTTATGGCATGCTCGGTCGTAGCGAGGTACAGGTACAGAACTTCTCCCATAACGGGTTTTGACAAGGTGGGGGGTTCTTCAAGGTGCTTCTTGAGCTCTTGAAAGGCCAACTCACACTCCTCCATCCATTCGAATTTCTTGCCTTCCCTCAAAAGGTTGAAAAATGGAAGACAGCGGTCTGTAGATTTTGAGATAAACCTACTTAATGCTGCCATCTTGCCAGTCAAACTTTGGACATCCTTATGTTTCCGAGGTGAAGGCATGTCGATCAGAGCCTGGATTTTGTCTGGATTAGCTTCTATTCCTCGAGCATTTACAATGAAACCCAGGAATTTTCCTGAAGATACTCCGAAAGAGCACTTCTGAGGGTTGAGCTTCATGTTATATTTCTGGAGCACGGCAAAGCATTCTTCGAGGTCATCAACATGGTTATTGTTAAGTTGATATTTAACTAACATATCGTCAACATAAACTTCCATGTTATTCCTTATTTGTTCAGAGAACATCATGTTCACAAGCCGCTGGTAAGTGGCTCTAGTATTCTTGAGCCCGAATGGCAAGACGTTATAACAATACAGCCCTTTGTCAGTTATGAAGCTCATATGCTCTTGGTCGGGGGCATGCATGGCAATCTGGTTATATCCAGAATAGGCATCCATGAATGACATGAGTCCATGCCCTGCCGTGGCATCCACGAGCTGATCGATTCGCGGTAAAGGGAAGCAGTCCTTAGGACAGGCCTTATTGAGGTCCAAGTAGTCAATGCAGGTTTGCCACGTCCCGTTAGGCTTCGGGACCAACACTGGGTTGGCTACCCAATCGAGGTAAAAAGCATCCCTGATGAATCGGTTTTCTTTTAACCTGTCAATTTCCTCTTTAAGGGCCTTCTTCCTATCGTCATCCAGTAGTCTTCGCTTTTGCTGCTTCGGCAGGAAGCTTTTGTCAATATTTAATGCGTGGCTCACAACATTTGGACTTATCCCTATCATGTCCGAATGTGACCATGCGAAGACATCCTGGTTCTTCTTCAAAAAGAAAATTAATTGCTATTTGGTTTCTTCGTGGAGGTTTTTCTCGACCTTTACCGTTTTCGGGGGGTCTGATTCTTCGAGCCTGATTTCTTCGAGCTCTTCCAATGGTTTGAGATCAGCTATTTCCTCCACTCTTGGATCAATCTCTTCATCTATCTCCAAGACTGTCATGTCCTTAGTTCGAATAACGACGAGCGCTTGTGTGCTCGCCTGCTTCTTTCCTCTTATCAAAATGCTATAGCATTCCCTTCCAGCTAACTGGTCTCCCTTCAGCGTCCCGATGCCACTAGAAGTCGGGAACTTGATGGCCAAATGCCTTACAGACGAGACTGACCCCAGCCCTACTAGAGCGGGTCTCCCGAGCAGCACGCTGTAGGCCGATGGCAGGTCCACTACTACAAACTCCATCATCTTGGTTGCTGAGACTGGGTAGTCTCCCAAGGTCACGGGGATTTCAGTGGATCCCATACAGGCAATCCCTTCTCCTGAAAAACCATACAGCGTCGTTGCACAAGCTTTTAGGTCACGAAGCGTGAGTCCCATCTTTTCTAAGGTGGCCTTATAGAGAATGTTCACTGAGCTCCCGTTATCAATGAGAACTCAGTGAACCCTCCTGTTCGCGAGCTGGAGAGTGATGACCAGTGGGTTATTGTGAGGAAACTGAACATGGGACGCATCGTCCTTAGTAAAGGTTATAGGCTAAGATTCAACCTTTTGGTACTTTGGAGCTCTAGGTTCGGGTTCATAAGGGGACCCGTCCCCAGTTTTCAGCTCGTTCATGTATCACTTCTGGGCGTTATTGCCCGATCCTGCGAGGTGAGGCCCGCCCAGATGGTTACCACATCTTCTCCATCAATTGGAGGGGTCTCTCTTCTTCCCTAGCTCGGGAATTGTTGTTTTGAGCAGGCAGCAGCGTAGCTGTCCTCTGGCTGGTAGAAGCCTGATTGTTGTTCTGGTTCTTGACATACTGTCTAAAGTATCCTCTCGAGATCAGTCCTTCGATCTTGTCCTTCAGTTGCCTACATTCATCAGTTGTGTCCCCAGTATCTCTGTGAAATCAATAGTATTTACTGGAGTCTCTCTTGGACTTTTGATTTCTCATGGGGTCTGGATGCCTGAAAGGGACCTGGTTTTCATTAGCCAGGTAAATATTCTCCCGAGACTCATTGAGCTCGGTGTACACCTTGTACACGGAGAAGTATCTTTCCTCTTTCTTCTTATTTCCCCCTTCTACCTCGGGGTTACTTCCTTCATTCTTCTTTCTTTTGGATGGATTTTAGGCAGGGGGTTTCGAGGCTGACGGGTCCGCTGAGGTCGAGGCGAAGTTTACGTTTATCGTTATAGTTATGGGCTGAGAGGTCATATTCAGCGTTGACCTCACCTCTTCTACATTGACAAACCTCTGAGCTCGTCGATTAAACTCGGTTAAGGACCTCACAGGCTTCCTCTGCATATCTTCCCAGAGGGGACTTCCCGGCATTACCCCAGCTTGGACGACCATTAAATGACAGCTGTCGTCTACATCCCGAGCTCGGGCAACTTCCAGATTGAATCTTGTAAGGTAGCTCTTCAACGTTTCATTTGGTTGTTTCCGAACGTTGGTCAGGGTCGATGCCTCGGGTCTTACCCCGATCATGGCTCTAAACTGCTTCTTGAAATCTTTCGATAACTGATCCCAAGAAGTGATTGAATGTCTCTTATATTTTTCGAACCAGTTTTTCGCTGGTCCTGTAAGCGATGCTGGAAATAACATGCATCTGAGCTCATAACCCACATTACTTGCTCTCATTATAGTGTTAATCGTACTCAAATGACTATACGGGTCGGATTTCCCTTCAAAAGGTGGGACATGAGGAATCTGAAACCCTTGAGGAAATAGAGTGTTGGAAATGTGGGGAGCAAATGGTTTGAGCTCCTCATCAGAATCTTCGTCCCGATTCTGACCTTGCTCATTCTGTAAGAGCCTAAATGCTCTTTCTAGTTGGTCAATTCTATCCTGAACTGGGTCCATAGGGGGTCTTTCCTGAAATTGGTTATCATTGATCACAATTCCAGGCTCGTGCCTTCACAGTGGATCCTTGCGCCCATTTAGGCGATCTCTCAGATCTGGGTTCGAGGGATTACCACTACCCCGATTCTGATTCATGTGTTCCCGCAAGTCAGGGTGGTTCCTTTGGCTCCCAGTATTTCTACGTCCTTGATCATACATACTGACTGATCTGGTGTCCCCTGAGTCGTCACTGGCGAGGCTCGTCACATTATTGTTTCGAGATGGATTCCTTTCAGGCTGCCTCGTCTCTGCAGTGTGAGACCGAGACATTTGGCTTCTCGTAGGCTGGGCGCCTCTCCACTCTCTAGCTGCTTCTCCATTCCCCTGCTTCCGTCCAGCCCACTTTTCCCTATCACCCTGAGTCGGTTGTGCGTTCATCCGAGGCGGTGAGGGATATCTTATTGGCGATGGAGGAAACCGTATGGGTGATGCTGACTGCCACCCATTTCGGGGTCTGGATGGTCCCGAGTTCGCCTGTGCCGGTTCGGTAACATTCTGCCTGTTACCAGGATTCTGAGTCTGAGCCTCTGCAGGGGCTCGGTTATTCCCAATTTCAGCTGGTAACTCAGCAGTTGAGTTAACCAGAACTCTAGCCCGGGTGTTTCTTCGGGGCCTCGAGAGAGCAGGTTGCTCTGCCGGTGGCGCAGGTTGCTCCATTCTTCTTATGGCAGCATTTTTGCGAGGTCTCGCACGAGGCCTGCGAGGAGGAACATGAACGTCCCACGGAGGTGGGGCTTGGTTCTCAGATGGAGGTTGAGGCTAAGCAGCCTGCGCCTCCGCAGCTAACCTGGCCAGCTCCTCGTTCCACGTTTTGGCCTCAGCCAACTGTTTTCTTAACTGTCAATTTTCGAGTTCCACAATGGGGACATACCGCTCGGGATTATAATACATGTCCTCATCGTCCCTGGGAGCCGGAGGTGCCGGTGGTCCCTGAGAATCGGAGGACTCACTTCTTTCTTCTAGTTCTGGATTCATCATTGGCTGCTTCCCAGGGCATCGTGGATAGTTTTCTTCAGGAACATTCTGATCATTTGCGGCCATAGCTAATCAGGGATGTACTTCTTAAGGATCTCAATAAAAGAACCAAACTGTTGACGTCGTTTTTCGTCAACTTAAAATGTAGAGCAATTAAACAATAAGAACTATGGAGAAAATGAACAATATGGTAGAACAACAAGAATTTTACGTGGTTCAGCAATTAACTTTGCCTAGTCCACGAGTCTATTTTATTAAGACTTAGAGTTTTTTGGAAATCCTTCAGGGATCAATTCTCCAGAATTTCTCTCCATATATCAAAAGACCCGTCCTTTACAAATGTTCATGAACTCTCTATTTATTGAGAGTTTTCAGAGTTCATTCCCACATATTTCGGGAAGATACTTCTGCTTATTAATTAAAATAATGATATTAAATACTGTAACTCCTATATACAAGGAAACGTCCCCTGAAGACCGGGGGCGAATAACAGACTTGTTAATATCCCTTTAATGTTGGGATGTTACAACAATAAATATCTTTAAATACATGGAACGTGTTACATCAGATGACCCATTAAATCTTTTGAGGTTGGCAATCAGCATCATGTTGGTCCAGGTCTATAGATAAGTTACGAACTGGCCGCCTTACTCCAAGACCAGCTTGGAGTGGAAAGTTACCGTCGAGGCTGTTACATTCCGAGCTTGTACTCTTGCTAAGCTCGGGCTACTTGATCCGAAGACACCCGACAACGGATATACCCCGATGCTAAGTTCATTCGAGCTTAGAAAGAACTTCGAGGTTAAATGTCTTCGAGGTTGTCATCTTGATTCGAGGGTTTGACATCTGGGCCACGAGCATGCGTTTTAGATATCTCAAGCTCACACTTGACAAGTCTAGCTTTCGAGGTCACAATCTCATGTCTCAAAATCTGGGTGTAACAAGCTGTATAGTCTTTTCAACGGGGGTGTCAATGGAAAGTAACACATCACCTTATGCGGCACCTTTTTTCCTTTAGTTTTTCCAAAAGTAACCCATCGACTACTTCCGCAAACTGGACATTCCTCTTTGTTTGCATGCTCTTTGTAAAATAAACAGCAATCATATTGGCACACATGAATCAACTCGTATCCCAACCCTAATTTCTTCAATCTCTTTTTAGCCTCGTAGTACGTTGATGGAATTTTATTTTCCTTCGGAAAGGAAAGCTTTAACAACTTCAATAATTCATCGAAAATGTTGTTAGGAATCTTCCCTCTAACTTTCAAATGTAATAGCTTAGCTAAAAAGTTAAGGGAAGAAATCCAATCACATCCAGGATACAACTCAGCTTCAATCTCCTCAAACAACTCGTCGTAATACTGACTTGCACCGTAATTATTGTCTACTTGCTCAGTTGTCGGTAAGAGGAAGTCCTCCACTATGGGAATCATCTCGTCAACTTCATCATCATCAACCACCTCATCAACAACACCTAGTTCCGCTTCCCCATGATAAATCCACCTCTCATAACCTTGATAAAATCCCCTATCGAATACATGTGCTTCGATAACAGTCAAGCCTATTATTTATGCATTTGACACACGGACACCTAATTCTTCCATCAGAATCCTTATGTTCCGAGGCCATCGTCAAAAATGATTGTAGACCATTCCAATATTCTTGACAAACACGATTTCTCAATGTTGTCCAACTCTTGTCAATCCCCATCTAAAGTGTTATAAGAGTCTGTGAGTTTTAGTAATGTGAATAGGAATGGATAACAAAAAAAAATTGTTATCACTTTTGAAATCTTATACAATATTATAATATCTTATGTTATTTTATGATGTTTTAGTATATAATGTTATTCAAATTAAAAAAAAATTCATTCATTATTTTATTATTAATATATCCCTGTAATTGATGGTTGTAGTCAACAACCATCAATTATAAACATACCGGGACAGAAAAAATAAATTATTATAAGAGATATAGTATTTTTTTAATTAATCATTATTAATTTTAAAAGCTTTTATTAAATAAAATTTTCAATTTCTATATTCAAATAATTTAATACTAGTTAATATTAGATAATAATATTTAATAAAAATTTAAAAATTTCTTAAAATAATTTATTATTTATTTAATTAATCATTATTAATTTTTAAAACTTTATTAAATTAAATTAAATTATTTAATTAGATAATGTTATTTAATAAAAAAATTAAATTAAATTATTTAATTAGATAATGTTGAATCAAACTCTTATTATTTAATTAATTAAAAATAATTTTAAAAAATTAAAAAATAAATTATTATAAGATATATAGTTTTTTTAATTAATCATTATTAATTTTAAAAACTTTTATTAAATAAAATTTTCAATTTCTATATTCAAATAATTTAATACTAGATAATAATATTTAATAAAAAAATTTTAAAAATTTCTTAAAATAATTTATTATTTATTTAATTAATCATTATTAATTTTTAAAACTTTTATTAAATTAAATTAAATTATTTCATTGGATAATGTTGAATAAAACTTTTATTATTTAATTAATTAAAAAATTAAAAAATAAATTATTATAAGATATATAATTTTTTTAATTAATCATTATTAATTTAAAAAAACTTTTATTAAATAAAATTTTCAATTTCTATATTCAAATAATTTAATAATAGTTAATATTAGATAATAATATTTAATAAACAAGTTAAAAAATTCTTAAAATAATTTATTATTTATTTAATTATTCATTATTAATTTTTAAAACTTTTATTAAATTAAATTAAATTATTTAATTAGATAATGCTATTTAATAAAAAAATTAAATTAAATTATTTAATTAGATAATGTTGAATCAAACTTTTATTATTTAATTAATTAAATTAATTAAAAATAATTAAAAAATAAATTATTATAAGATATATAGTTTTTTAATTGATCATTATTAATTTGAAAAACTTTTATTAAATAAAATTTTCATTTTCTATATTCAAATAATTTAATACTAGTTAATATTAGATAATAATATTTAATAAACAAATTAAAAAAATTCTTAAAATAATTTATTATTTATTTAATTAATCATTATTAATTTTTAAAACTTTTATTAAATTAAATTAAATTATTTAATTAGATAATGTTATTTAATAAAAAAATTAAATTAAATAATGTTGAATCAAACTTTTATTATTTAATTTGTTACACCCAAATTTCGAGACCCCCGAGATTGTGATCTCAAAAGCTGGACTCGTCAATTGTGAGCTCGAAATATCTGAAACGCATATGCATGACTCAGGTGTCGAACCCTCGAATCAAGATGGTAACCTCGAAGACATTTTTTAGCCTCGAAGTTCCTTCTGAGCTCGAAAGAACTTGGCATCAGGATATACCCGATGTCAGGTGTCTGCGAATCAAGTAGCCCAAGCTTGGCATAAGTATAAGCTCGAAGTGTGACAGCCTCGGTGGTATTTACCCGCTCTGAGCAGGTCTTTGGTAAAGGTGCCTAGCTCATAACTTATCTATAGGCCTGGACTGGCATAATGCTGATTGCTGACCTCGAACGACTTAGTGGATCATCTGATGAGACGCAGTCCATGCATTTAAAAGATGTTTATTGTTGTAACATCCCAACATTAAAGGGATATTAACAAGTCTGTTATATGCCCCCTGGTCTTCAGGGGACATTTCCTTGTATATAGGAGTTACAAAGTTTAATGTCACTAAATTCATTAATAAATAGGAGTATTTTCCCGAAATATGTGGGAACGAACTCTTAGAACCCTCTATAAATAGATAGACCATGAACACTTGTGAGGGACGAATTTTTGATATTTGGAGAAAATTTCTGGAGAATTCATCCCTAAAGAATTTCCTGAAATTTCCAAAGTCTTAATTAAAATGACTCGTGGACTAGGCAGAGTTAACTACTGAACCACGTAAAATTCTTGTTGTTTTACTGTATTGTTCATCTGCGCCATAGTTCCTATTGTTTATTCGCTCTACGTTTTAATTTGATGAAAAATGGCGTCAACAGTTTGGTGCTTTCATTGACAGCCTTAAGCAATACAATTCCTGATTAGCTATGGCCGCGAATGATCAGAATATTCCTGAAGAAAACTATCCACGGCGCCCTGGGAAGCAGCCGATGACGAACTCTGAACCTGAAGAGAGAAGTGAGTCCTCCGATTCTCGAGGACCTTCAGCACCTCTGGCTCCCAGGGACGATGAGGACATGTACTATAATCCCAAACGGTACGTCCCCATTGTGGAACTTGAAAACCGACAGTTAAGAAAACAGTTGGCTGAGGCCAAGAAGCGGAACGAGGAGTTGGCTTGGTTAGCCGCGGAGGCGCAGGCGAGTCAGCCTCAACCTCCGTAGGAGAACCAAGACCCACCTCCATGGGACGTTCATGTTTCTCCCCGCAGGCCTCATGGGCGACCTTGGAAAAACGCTGCCACAAGAAGAACGTAGCAACCTCCACCACCAGCAGAGCAACCTGCTCCCTCGAGGACCCGAAGAAAACACTCAAACTAGGGCTCCGGTTAACTCAACTGCAGAGTTACCAGCAGAAACTGGGAATAACCAAGCCCCTGCAGAGGCTCGAACTCAGATTCCTAGTAACACACAGAATGTTACCGAGTTAGCACGGGCGAACTCGGGACCATTCAGGCCCCGAAATGGTTGGCAGCCACCGTCACCGATACGCTTCCCTCCCTCACCAATAAGATACCCCTCACCACCTCGGAGGAACGCACAACCAACTCAGGGTGATGAGAAAAGGCGGGCAGGACGGAAACAGGGGAATATAGAGGCTACTAGGGAATGAAGAGGCACCCAGCCTACAAGAAGCCAAATGTCTCGATCTCGCACTGCAAAGACGAGGCAGCATGAAAGAAATCCATCTCGGAACAATCATGCGACAAGCCTCGCCAGTGACGACTCAGGGGACACCAGATCAGTCAGCATGTATGATCAAGGATGTAGAAATACCGAAAACCAAAGGAACCGCTCCGACCTGCGGGAGCACCTGAATCATAATCGGGGTAGTGGAAATCCATCGAACCCAGACCTGAGAGATTGCCTAAATGGGTACAAAGATCCCCTACGTAGACGCGAGCCTTGAATTGTGATCAATGATAACAAATTTCAGGCGAGACCCCTTGTGGACCCAGTTCAAGAAAGAATTGATCAGCAGGAAAGAGCATTTAAGCTCTTTTAGAATAAGCGAGATCGGAGTCGGGATGAGGATTCTGATGAGGAGCTCAAACCATTCGCTCCCCATATTTCCAACACTCCGTTTCCTCAAAGGTTTCAGATTCCTCATGTCCCGCCTTTTGAAGGAAAATCCGACCCGTACAGTCATGTCAGTACATTTAACACCATAATGAGAGCAAGTAATGTGGTTACGAGCTCAGATGCATGTTATTTCCAGCATCTCTTACAGGACCATCAAAAAACTGGTTCGAAAAATATAAGAGACATTCAATCATTTCTTGGGATCAGCTATCAGAAGATTTCAAGAAGCAATTTAGAGCCATGATCGGGGTAAGACCCGAGGCATCGACCCTGACCAACGAGATCGAAGGGCTGATCTCGAGAGGATACTTCAGGCAGTATGTCAGGAACCAGAACAATAACCAGACTTCTACCAGCCAGAGGACAGCAGCGCTGCTGCCTGCCCAAAACAACAATTCACGAGCTAGAGAAGAAGAGAGACCCCCTCCGATTGATGGAGAATATTGATAACCATCTCAGGCGGACCTCACCTCGCAGGATCGAGCAAGAATGCCCAAAAGCGATACATGAACGAGCTAAAAACAGGGGACGAGTCCCCTTATGAACCCGAACCTAGAGCTCCAAAGTACCAAAAGATTGAATCTCAGTCGATAACCTTTACTGAGGACGATGCATCCTATGTTCAGTTTCCCCACAATGACCCACTGGTCATCACTTTCCAGCTCGCGAATAAGAGAGTTCATCGAGTTCTCATTGATAATGGGAGCTCAGTGAACATTCTCTATAAGGCCACCTTAGAAAATATGGGACTCGCGTTTCAAAACTTAAAAGCTTGTGCAACGACATTGTACGGTTTTTCAGGAGAGGGGATTGCCCGTATGGGGTCCATTGAACTCCCAGTAACCTTGGGAGACTATCCAGTCTCAGCAACCAAGATGATGGAGTTTGTAGTAGTGGACCTACCATCAGCCTACAACGTGCTGCTTGGGAGACCTGCCCTAGTAGGGCTGGGAGCAGTCTCGTCTGTAAGGCATTTGGCCATCAAGTTCCCAACTTCTAGTGGCATCGGGATGTTGAAGGGAGACCAGTTAGCCAGGAGGGAACGCTATAGCATTTCCATAAGAGGACAGAAGCAGGCGAGCACACAAGCGCTCGTCATTACTCAAAATAAGGACAAGGCGGTCCTAAAGATCGATGAATAAATTGACCCAAGAGGGGAGAAAAAGACTGATCTCAAACCATTGGAAGAGCTCGAAGAAGTCAGGCTCGAAGAATCAGACCCCCAAAAAATGGTAAAGGTCGGGAAAAACCTCCACGAAGAAACCAAATAGCAATTAATTTTCTTTTTGAAGAAGAACCAGGATGTCTTCGCAAGGTCACATTCGGACATGACAGGAATAAGTCCAAATGTAATGAGCCACGCGCTAAATATCAATAAAAGCTTCCCGCCGAAGCAGCAAAAGTGAAGACAACTGGATGACGATAGGAAAAAGGCCCTTAAAGAGGAAGTCGACAGGTTAAAAGCAAACTGGTTCATCAGGGATGCTTTTTACCCTGATTGGGTAGCCAATCCGGTGCTGGTCCCCAAGCCTAATGGAACGTGGTGAACCTGCATTGATTACTCGGACCTCAATAAGGCCTGCCCTAAGGACTGTTTTCCTTTACCTCGGATCGACAACTCGTGGATGCCACGGCAGGGCATGGACTAATGTCATTCATGGATGCCTATTCTGGATATAATCAGATTTCCATGCATGCCCCCGACAAGGAGCCACTTACCAGTGGCTCGTGAACATGATGTTCTCCGAGCAAATAGGGAACAATATGGAAGTTTATGTTGACGATATGTTAGTCAAATCTCAACTTAACAATAACCATGTTGATGACCTCGAAGAATGCTTTGCCATGCTCCAGAAATATAACATGAAGCTTAACCCTCAGAAGTGCTCTTTCGGAGTATCTTCAGGAAAATTCCTGGGTTTCATTGTAAATGCTCGAGGAATAGAGGCTAATCCGGATAAGATCCAGGCCCTGATCGATATGCCTTCACCTCGAAAACACAAAGATGTCCAGAGTTTGACTGGCAGGATGGCGGCACTAAGTAGGTTTATATCAAAATCTATAGACCGTTGTCTTCTATTTTTCAACCTGTTGAGGGGAGGCAAGAAATTTGAATGGACAGAGGAATGTGAGCTAGCTTTTCAGGAACACAAGAAACACCTCGCAGAACCTCCTATCTTGTCAAAACCCATTACGAGAGAAGTTCTTTACTTTTACCTTGCTACGACCGAGCATGCCATAAGCGCAGTACTCGTACTGGAGGAGGAAAAAGTGCAAAGGCCCGTGTATTACATCAGTAAAAGGTTACTGGGGGCAGAATCAAGATATCCCTTGATGGAGAAGCTAGCTCTCAGCCTAATTCACTCATCTCGAAAGCTTCGACCCTATTTTTAAGCGCACCCCATCCATGTACTAACTGATCAACCACTAAGACAAGTCTTGTCCAAACCAGAAGCTTCAGGTCGACTTCTTAAATGGGTCGTTGAACTCGGACAATTAGAGATCACCTATCATCCAAGGACGATCATTAGGGGGCAAGCCTTGGCAGACTTCATAGTGGAGTGTACTGGCATGGCCAACGATGAAGTTATAACCCCGGCCCACGAGCTGTGGAAACTTTACGTTGACAGATCATCTAATGAAAATGGATCGGGGGCAGGGGTTATTTTGATCACCCCTGCAGGAAGCCGATTTCACTCTGCCTTAATATTTGACTTCAACGCATCAAATAACGAGGCCAAGTATGAGGCTTTACTGGCGGGACTTCGCATAGCCAAGGAGCTCAAAGCTAAAGCAATACATTGCTACAGCGACTCCCAGCTAGTGGTTAACCAAATCTTGGGAGAGTACCAAGCTCGTGGTATGAGAATGGCGGCATACTTAGAAAAGGGAAAATCAACATTGGATCATTTCGAGTTCTATACGATATAACAGGTCCCCCGAGAACAAAACTCGAATGCGGATGCCTTAGCCAGGCTCGCTACCTCTACCAAGAATGACGAACTGAATGTCGTACCAATTGAACATCTCTCAGCACCTAGTATTGATGAGCCAGAGCAGGAGGACGTGTGTATGATCAATTCTGAGCCTACCTGGATGACTCTGGTAGTTGAATATCTCGAGACCGGCATCCTTCTGGAAGAACGGACCAAGGCTCGAAAGTTGATGTATCAAATCCCTCGTTATACCATTGTAGATGGAAGGCTGTATAGAAAAGGATATTCCATGCCACTACTCTGGTGTGTGACTCCACCCGAAGCTAAGAAAATCTTAGAAGAAATTCATGAAGGGTTTTGTGGAGACCATACTGGGGGGCATAGCCTGTCTAAGAAAATCATACGCCGGGGATAATTCTGGCCTACCATCAAATCAGACTCATTCTACTACGTAAAAAAGTGTGATAAGTGCCAACGATTCGCCATAATTCCTCGAGCTCCACCATCTGAACTAACTATGATGACCTCCCCATGGCCATTTATGGTATGGGGAATCGACCTCATAGGCTCCCTTCCGACTGGCAAGGGCAGAGTAAAATACACAGTAGTCGTCGTAGATCACTTCACAAAGTAGACAGAGGCTGAACCTTTGGCAACAATAACCTCGAAAAAAGTCCTTGACTTTGTGGTGAAAAACATCATATGTCAATATGGAATGCCAAGGAAGATTGTGTCTGATAATGGTACCCAGTTCGACAGCGATCTCTTTACCAACTTTTGCAAACAAAAATGGGATAATAAAGAGCTTCTCGTCAATGGCCCATCCCCAGGCGAATGGCCAGGTCGAAGCTGTAAACAAAACCCTAAAAAGTACAATGAAGAAAAAGTTGGAAGAAGCTAAGGGAAGATGGCCAGAAGAATTGCCCCAAGTCTTATGGGCATATAGGACCACGACCCGTACATCAATAGGACATACCCCATTCTCGCTGGCATACGGTAGCGAGGCTATTTTGCCAATCGAGGTCGAAATTCCCACAATTCGAGCCATCGCTTATGATCAAACCTCGAACCACTCTCAGCTCGAAGAAACTCTTGACCTGATCGAAGAAAGAAGGAACGAAGCTCAATTGAAAAATGTTGCATACCAACAGTGAGCTACCCGGTACTTCAACAAAAGAGTTCGGGACCGAAAATTCAGCGTGGGAGATTTGGTGCTAAGGCGTGTATTCTTGGCAACACGGGATCCAGCAGCTGGCGTGCTTGGGCCAAATTGGGAAGGACCCTATCAGATAGAGTCAGTCATCCAACCCAGCGTGTACAAGTTGGCAAGATTGGATGGAAGTCTAGTACCACGAGCATGGAATGGCGAACACCTACGTCCTTACTATCAATAGTATAGGAAGGATGTTGCCTATAACCATGCTTGTTTATCTGTATTGTTTTTCTATTTTTGGATTTTTTTTTCAAATAGAGTTTGATTTCATTTAATATGTTGTATTTTTTGAAATCTCTCTTAATTTAATAACCTATGTTCACACTCATAGGATATTAAGGGGGCATCAGTGGTACATATACCATCAGCTTGAAAAAATAAAATAGCATATACAAAACGCATGTAACTGTTTGGATATAACCAAATTCTCAAAAACAGTGTTTGGATATAACCAAATGCGCGAAATGAGATAAGTTTGGATATAACCAAATTGTGAAAAGGATAAAAATGTTTGGATGTAACCAAATATGCAAACTATATTAAAAATATAAGTGTATGGATTACAAACCTAACGCGACCTTAACAAGTTTGGAACAAACCAACTAAAAACTAATCGGCAGTAAGTTGGAACATAACCTACTTCGTGCTAAGTCGAGATCGAGGGTGGAGTATCTTGCAAAAAAATAGTTTCAACCTCATATCCTCAAAGAGCTAACCGAGGACGAGAAAAAGCAACTAAAAAGTAAGATACAACTAAACCATCTGCATTACACGCCATATAAGTACTTTCGGGTGCATGGTAAAAGTAATATCCGACCTTGAAAAATAACGAGATCGAAAGTGGATAATTCGAGCAAACTGTGCATAAATGCATTGAACCTCGAGCTTAAATCCAAATTATGTTTGTATGAATAAACAGGCATATATGACACTTTAATTTAATTTGCGCAAAATATTTCGGCTCAAGAAATGTAAAGAAAATATATTAAAGTAAGTTCAAAAAAGTAATACTAGCTCCTTCACGAGCCATAAAATTGTCTCGGCCCCATGGGCATAAAAAAAACAAAAAACAAAATAAAAGGACTTTTACAAAAGATCCAAAGGGACACAACCCCGAGGCAAGAATTAAGAAGGAGCATTCTCCTTAGCCTTCTCAGCATCAGCGTTCCCTCCAGCTTTCTCCGCCTCATCTCGGGCAGTCTCCTCATCATCCAGCCGAGCCTGCCATTGGGCCACGAGCTTTGCTTCAAGAGGGCCTAAGAAGCTGGTGTCGAGGTCGACATTGTTGGCCCAAATTCTATACATGGCCATGTCAACTGCCCGATCCTTCTTCTCCTTAAACTCCTCGAGAAGACAACTCTTTTCACCTTCCATGATATCGAAAGTGGCGGCCTTCTCTTCTTCAAGAATGGCATTGGTCTCCTTGACCTGAGCATTCTCCTGTTCAAGCTCCGCGAACCGAGCATTCAACTTTTCAAGCTCGGAAGACTTGGCCCTTAGCTCCTCAGCCCCTGCCTCCACCTTTGCCTTTGTTTCCTTGAGCTCATCACTCAATTTGAGCTGAAGATCCCTCGCCTCCTAAGCAATTCACATGCTTGAGTGGACCTCCTGGTTCAGCTTATAGTTGAGCTGGGCAGAGACAGCAAGAGTTTGGCATACAAAGAAATCAAATTAGCATACGGACCAAGTGTCAATACAGCTAATACCGAAAGATGAGGGAAATTACCACAGCAGTGAGCTCAATACTCTTCTCATAAAGCGTATCGCAGTCTCGAGCATTATTCAAGAACTGCCAATGAGGAGAGTCAAAGCCATTAAAGCTCTAGCCCACTCAAGACAGAATGTCTGAGCCAAGTGTAGCCCCATGGGATCCAGCAGCATTGTCAACTATATACTCATCGATGTGAGTAGAAACTGACAACTTGCGTGCTATGGAAGCTTAGGGTTTTTTCGGAGGTGGGCCAAGTGTTGAGTGAACCATGATGGGAGGAGGTTGGAGCTCAACCGTAGTGGACGCTTCGACCTGAGGAGTCGGCTCCACCGCCAAGCTCGTAGCAGCCGGAGCTGGTGGAGGAGGTGTTTTTTCAGTCTTCTTAAGGACCTTGGCGGGACGCTTGGACTTCCATGAGCCTCTCGGGCGCTTGCTTCTTTTGGCCCCGCCACTCTCAAGGATTTTGTCGAGGTCGGAGTCCATCTCGCCTGCACAGTTACACCACAATATGAGTTATCAAAAAATAAAGTAACTCAGCATAATGCAAACATACATGGGATAAAAAGACAAGTGGAGAGAAACCTAACTGGAACTCTCCCTCGAGCTTGTGCTCGGCGACCACGAAATTCCCCCATCTTCAGAAGAGGCGAGGGGAGTGCCTTCCCTATAGGTGGAAGTCAACCTCGAAAGGTCCCTATAGTCGTTAGCCTCGTATTGGACGACTATTCCGTTCCATACCTCGTTCAGGCTATACATGGTGTCATATTTCCCGAGCCAGCTATCAAACCTATGTACCATATCATCTACCCAAGACCATACATAGAAATTGTTCCTATCATCCTTACATAATATTAACCTATCGGGTTTATGCTTTAATATGGAGGGGGACCACATATTCGAGCTAAGGATGACTGTACCTTGATCATCTGAGCCCGAGCTTGAGGCCTTGTCATTGGCCTCATTCCCCGATTGTGGACTCCTATGAAGAACTGGAGGGGGAGGCCTCGCATCTCTCCTTGGGGGGAGGTTGCCGGTTGGCAAAGGCACGAGCTCCCACCAGTCGTATTTTTTATTGGACCAATCCGATGTAGATTGATCCTCTCCTAAGAGCCCACATGCTCGGAGCTTGCCTTCATGAAGGAGGTAGGAGAGAGACCTCCTGCCATAGGGAAGCTGAAGCAGAGTCTCTCATCGCTCCCTCATCTCATCGGTGGGAGTAGGGCGATGATAGTTGGCTAAAAAATTAAGCACAATTCAGCTAAGCACGAGCCTAAAGCAAAGTTCGAGCACAAAAAAGAAGAAGGTTGAAATACTTACGAATCCGTCTAAATGAATAGAATCGAGACGGGGCTAGGCCATCTGTCCAGAAGAAGGCCTTCTTGAAGTCAGGAGGATGATTGGGAAAGTCTTCAAACATCTTCTTCTCCTTCGGATAGCTCGAGAGGTAGTAGAAGTCGTCCCCTCCCTGAGCTCAAGAGGGATAGCTTTTCAAGCAGAAGAGATATAAAATCTCTTCTGGTGAAGGTCCTGCCCACTTCAACTCGTGATACAGTGACCTCGGGGAAGACAGGACCTTGTAAGAATTGGTGTTGAGCTGGAAAGGGGCCAACCCAACGAAGTCTGTGAAGTCCTTGAAAAAATACTTCAAGGGCAGTATCGCCCCTGCTTTCATATGCTCTTGGCTCCAAGCTGCATATCTCAGCTTACTGTCAGGATTTCCATCTCCTGGAGCGCAGCAGCTCCGCTCGTGCGAGGTCGGAGCTCGACACCTCAGCGAACCTGATAGTCCTATGCCGTGAAAGGTCAGAATATCGGTTATCTAGCCTAGTGACGTGACCGAGCTCCAATAATGCTCGGCCTCGAAAAATCCTCTCCTCAGCTGCGAGGTGGAGGATTCCCCCATCAGTGAGAACTGAAGATCACCTGGTTTGAAGGCGATTATCACTTTAAGTGCAGGATCGAGAGGGATCGGTCTAGGCTCGTTGTCTGGATCTGGATGAAGGGCGACCCTTAGTCTTTTCCTTTTCCCTTCTTCGACTTTGTCTATCTGACGTCGGAAGTGGTCTCGAGTGTCCTCTTGCTTACGTCTCAGTTGCTCCTGAATTAAGCGTTGGTTGCAAGTGAATGGAGATTCCGGGCTCGAAGCTACTGGTGAGTAAGGAATTGCGAGTTTTGACCCCCACCACTTTCCCGAATTCTGCGGCATCTAACAAGAAAGCAAAGGATGAGGGCCAAGCGAGCAAGAAATAAAGAAATAAATAGTACCTAAGCTCGAATGATCGAGACTACAAGGCAAGCTCGACCCAAAGGAAGAGACCAATCTCAGAGTGTGTATTCCACCGAAAGGAAGGGAGGTGGATCAATTATGAGAAGTCCCAAAATATTAGAAAAAAAAAGGTGGCGGTTGTCAAAAAGGTGATATTTTTGGGAATCGTGCATTCCTTAAAAAACCCTGATTTTGTACCCAATATCTTGGTGTGCAAGATATGGTTTCTAAAATTTTAAAACCCAGAAAAGGAACCATTTTTGGACCTTCTTTCGCAGAAACTGGGTTTGGGTCTAATGACTATCAGTCGAAGCACCCTTATCCTAGTGCACTAAACTAGTATAAATCCTAGCACTCACGGCATAACAGAGGCAAAAGCATACAAAAAAAAACGTACATGTATAACGTAAAGAAGCCATAAACTGAAAACTTACACAATGTGATCGATGGAAACAGAGAAATAGATGATTGAATGAGAGATTGCAAGTGTGATCTCACTGAATCAAAAAGTCCAACCGTGCTTTGTCTTCTCGGCTTGGGGAACATGCAAGAACTAGGCAAAGAAGTGTCTGGTTTTTTTTTTTCTCTGAGAAGTTGAACGTGAAGAAAAAATGGAGAAGACGAAAGGGGATATATTTATAGACCCTCAGAGATTGTAAAAGTTGAATTAACCTGGGCCATTGGACAGATTCCGTATCAGATCCGACGGGCAAGGACAAATGACATGATGGTACCATAAAGCTGGAAGGTGAACGATCATGGGCAGAGTTTCAAGACACTCGAGTACCTTGAGTAGGCAAAACCTAGCTGACACGTGTCCATACTCGAGTGTGTGACGAAACGGTTCCTGAAGGAAGTAGTTCAAAAGTTTCCTTCTCATAGGATTCGAACTAATACTTTTGAGGGGGCAAAAAGTTACACCCAGATATCGAGACCCCCGAGATTGTGATCTCGAAAGCTGGACTCATCAATTGTGAGCTCAAAATAT
Source organism: Humulus lupulus (assembly GCF_963169125.1). Taxonomy (NCBI): domain Eukaryota; kingdom Viridiplantae; phylum Streptophyta; class Magnoliopsida; order Rosales; family Cannabaceae; genus Humulus; species Humulus lupulus. The sequence continues at coordinate 126,502,155 of NC_084794.1, forward strand.
CTGAAACGCATATGCATGACTCAGGTGTCGAACCCTCGAATCAAGATGGCAACCTCGAAGACATTTTTTAGCCTCGAAGTTCCTTCTGAGCTCGAAAGAACTTGGCATTGGGATATACCCGATGTCGGGTGTCTGCGGATCAAGTAGCCCAAGCTTGGCATAAGTAAAAGCTCGGAGTGTGACAGCCTTGGTGGTATTTTCTCGCTCCGAGCTTGTCTTGGGAAAAGGTGCCTAGCTCATAACTTATCTATAGGCCTGGACTGGCATAATGCTGATTTCCGACCTCGAACGACTTAGTGGGTCATCTTATGAAACGCAGTCCATGCATTTAAAAGATGTTTATTGTTGTAACATCCCAACATTAAAGGGATATTAACAAGTCTGTTATATGCCCCCTGGTCTTCAGGGGACGTTTCCTTGTATATAGGAGTTACAGAGTTTAATGTCATTAAATTCATTAATAAATAGGAGTATCTTCCCAAAATATGTGGGAACGAACTCTGAGAACCCTCTATAAATAGATAGATCATGAACACTTGTGAGGGATGGATTTTTGATATCTGGAGAAAATTTATGGAGAATTCATCCCTGAAGAATTTCCTGAAATTTCCAAAGTCTTAATCAAATTGACTCGTGGACTAGGCAGAGTTAACTGCTGAACCACGTAAAATTCTTGTTGTTTTACTGTATTGTTCATCTGCCCCATAGTTCCTATTGTTTATTCGCTCTACGTTTTAAGTTGACGAAAAACGGCGTCAACATAATTAATTAAAAAAAATTTTTAAAAAATTTAAATAAATTATTATAAGATATATAGTTTTTTAATTAATTATTATTAATTTTAAAAACTTTTATTAAATAAAATTTTCAATTTCTATATTCAAATAATTTAATACTAGTTAATATTAGATAATAATATTTAATAAACAAATTAAAAAATTTCTTAAAATAATTTATTATTTATTTAATTAATCATTGTTAATTTTTAAAACTTTTATTAAATTAAATTATTTAATTATATAATGTTATTTAATAAAAAAAATTAATTAAATTATTTAATTAGATAATGTTGAATCAAACTTTTATTATTTAATTAAAAATAATGTTACACCCAGATTTCGAGACTTGAGGTTGTGACCTCGAAAGCTGGATTCGTCAGGTGTAAGCTCGTGATAGATAAAATACATGTTCGTAATCTAGACGCCGAATCTTCAAAGCAGGTGACAACCTCGAAGATGGGTAGCCTCGAAGTCCTTATAAGCTCAAAAGATAGAACATCAGAGGACGTCCATTGTCGGGTGGCCTCGGATCAAGAGGTCCGAGCTTGGCATAGGTGTGAGCTCGAAATAAGGTGGCTTCGGTGATATATACCCACTCCAAGCTGGTCTAGGGGAAAATAATGCAACTCATAATTTATTCAGAGACCTAGACTGGCATGATGCTGATTGTTGATCTCGAACGACTTAATAGGTCACCTGAGGAGACGCAGTCTATGCATTCAAGAGATATTTATTGTTGTAACTTCCCTACAATAAAGGGATATTAACTAGTCGGTTATACGCCCCGAGGTCTTCAGGAGACGTTTCCTTGTATATAGGAGTTACAAACTTTAAAGTCATTAAATTTATTAATGTACATAATAACTTCCTGAAACGTGTGGGATTGTATTCTAAGATCTCCTCTATAAATAGAGAGATCATGTACCTTTGTAAAGGACAAAAAATTTGTGATCTTGAGAGAATCTCTTGAGAATTCATCCCTGAAGAATTTCTAGAAATTTCCTAAGTCTTAATAAAAAGGACTTGTGGACTAGGCAGAGTTAACTGCTGAACCACGTAAAAAACTCTCATTGTTTTATTGTATTATCCTTTTTGGGCATAGTTTTTACTGTTTATGTGCTCTACATTTTAAGTTGATGAAAAACGGCATCAACAGTTTGGTGCTTTCATTGAGAGCCTTAAGCAGTACGATCCCTGAATAGTTATGGCCACGAATGATCAAAATATTCCTGAAGAAAACTATCCAAGACGCCCTGGGAAGCAGCCAATGGTAAATCCAGAGACTGAAGAGAGAAGCGAGTCCTCCGATTCTCGGGGACCTGCAGCCCCGACGGATGAAGACATGTACTATAATCTTGAACGGTACGTCCCCATTGTGGAACTTGAAAACTGACAGCTGAAAAAACAGTTGGCTGAGGCCAATAAGCAGAACGAAGAATTGGCTAGGTTAGCCGCGGAGGCCCAGGCAGCTCAGCCCCCACCTCCGCGTGAGAACCAAGCTCCACCTCCGAGGGACGTGCATGTTCCTCCCCGCTGGCCTCATGGACGACCTCGAAAAAATGCTGCCACAAGGAGACCAGAGCAACCTCCGGCACCGGCAAAGCAATCTGCTCCCTCGAGACCCCAAAGAAGTACTCGAGCTAAGGCTCCGGTTAATTCAACTGCGAAGGTACCAGCAGGAACTGGGAATAACCGAGCCCCTACAGAGGATCGAACTCAAATCCCTGGTAACACGCAAAATGTTACCGACCCAACACGGGCGAACTCAGGACCGTCTAGGCCTCAAAATGGGTGGCAGCCACCGTCACCCATACGATTCCCTCCATCTCCAATAAGATACCCTTCACCGCCTCGCAAGAATTCTCAGCTAGTTCAAGGTGATGAGGAAAGGCGTGTAGGGAGGAAATAAGGAAATAGAGAAGCCTTCAGGGAACGGAGAGCCGCCCAGCCTACAAGAAGTCAAATGTCTTGTTCTCGCACTACAAAGACGAGGTAGCATGAAAGAGATCCATCTCGGAATAATCATGCAACAAGCCTTTCCAGTGATGATTCAGGAGACACTAGATCAGTCAGCGTGTATGATCAAGGTCGAGGAAATACTGGAAACCATAGGAATCGCTCTGACCTACGGGAACATCTGAATCAGAATCGGGGTAGTGGTAATCCATTGAACCCGAACCTGAGAGATCGCCTAAATGGGCGCAAAGATCCCCTATGAAGGCGCGAGCCTGGAATTGTGATCAATGATAGCCAATTTCAGGTAAGACCCCTTGCGGACCCGATTCAAGAAAGAATTGATCAACTGGAAAAGGCTTTTAGGCTCTTACAAAATGAGCAAGGTCGGAGTCAGGATGAGGATTCTGATGAGGAGCTCGAACCATTCGCTCCCCATATTTCCAACACTCTGTTTCCTCAAGGGTTTCGGATCCCTCATGTCCCACCTTTTGAGGGGAAGTCTGACCCGTACAGCCATCTGAGTACATTTAATACCATAATGAGAGCAAGTAATGTGGGTTACGAGCTCAGATGCATGTTATTTCCAGCATCGCTTACAAGACCAGCAAAAAGCTGGTTCGAGAAATATAAAAGACATTCGATCACTTCTTGGGATCAACTATCAAAGGATTTCAAGAAGCAGTTCAGAGCCATGATCAGGGTAAGACCCGAGGCATCAACTCTGACCAACGTTCGGCAACAGCCAGGCGAGACGTTGAAAAGCTACCTTACGAGGTTTAATTTGGAAGTTGCCCGAGCTCGAAATGTGGATGACAGCAGTCATCTAATTGCTGTCCAGGCTGGAGTAATGCCAAGAAGTCCTTTCTGGGACGATATGCAGAGAAAACCAGTGAGGTCCCTAACCGAGTTTAATAAGCGAGCTCAGAGGTTTGTCAATGTAGAGGAGGCGAGGTCAACACTGAACATGACTTCTCAGCCCGTAACTACAATGATAAACGTAAACTCTACCTCAACCTCGGTGGACCCACCAGTTTCAAAGCCTCCTACGGAAAACCCTTCCAAGAGAAAGAAGAACAAAGGGAGTAACCCCGAGGCAGAAGGGGGAAAAAAGAAGAAGGGGAAAAGGTATTTCTCCGTGTACAAAGTGTACACTAAGCTCAATGAGTCTCAGGAGAATATATACCTGGCTAATGAAAACTAGGTCCCCTTCAGGCGTCTAGACCCCATGAGAAATCAGAAGTCCAAGAGGGACTCCAGCAAGTACTGTCGTTTTCACAGAGACAGTGGGCACACTACTGATGAATGCAGGCAGCTGAAGGACGAGATTGAAGGATTGATCTCGAGAGGCTATTTCAGATAGTATGTCAAAAACCAAAGTAATAATCAGGCTTCTACTAGCCAGAGGGCAGCTGTGCCACAACCTGCTCAAAACAATAATTCCCAAGCAAGGGAAGAAGATAGGCCATGTAACACCCCAAGTTGCTAATAAGGTTTAGGATCTTGATTAGCGTGCTTGGAGGGAAATAAGTGAATTAATATGATAATATATGAATTTAAATGAATATGTGATTAGAATGCATGTTTAGGTGGTATAAATATGCATGTAGGTCCCGTTTGTATGTTAGGGGTGAATTGGTAATTTTAGCCCGCTGAGGGCATAAATGCGATAATTATATTATGTGATTTGTACCACGTGAGTGTGGTGATATTAATGTGATGCACGTGCCGAGACGGTCCTAGAGAGCTAGTTAACTTAAAAGTCACAATGGGATTTTATACCCGGCTCGGGAGGAGCCTAGGGGTACTTTGGGAATTTTGTAAATTTGAGAATTTGTGGTTAATGGTTATTGGTTGCTGAGTAACCTAAGTAACCATTATTAACTACTGAGAGTAACAAGTTTATATGGAAAATGGTAGAATTGTAAAATAGGTGAAAGGACAAGAGTGCCCTTGAGGTTTAGTTAGGGAGGAATTCTTATGAAAGGGTAAAATGGTCATTAGGCAAGGATTTAGATTACTTCAGCTGAAGGAAAAGGGAATACGTATTACACTTAGTCATATGTTTGTTTATGCTGAAATTGGAAGAAAATCAAAGGGAAAGGGGAAAAGAAGAAGGGGCTGAAGTTGGGAGACCTAGGAGGAAATTCAAGAGGGTTTGGAGACAACCAAGGTCAAATTTAAGCTAGGACTACTGAAAGTTAGGATAACCAAGAGGAAAGAGGTTGGAGGCTGGAATTGAGAGGAGTTCAAGATGAGTTTTGATTGAGGATTTTGGAGAGGCTCGTGATAGAGGACCGTGCTTGTGACCTTGGTGCATCGGAAAGCTCGGGATACAGGTAAGAAAACTGTAGCACCCGTAGAGCAGGGCACGGGCCCATAGTATTGTTGCAGGGCGTGGCCCTAAGTTGTATTATTGCTAGGATGTAGCTCTAAATGAATTATTATATGTTTGATTGTTGTATGCGAATGCCATATGTGGTTATAGCTGAATGAACGGCAAAGGAGCCGGGAACGGCGAAGGGCCGAGAACGGCAGTGGGGCCGGGAATACCACTTAGCACATGGAGTGCTTGTGGTTAGGGTGAGACCCCAATGGATACATGGGATATCCTTACGATGTAGACCGAGATCCCAGGCTTTGGTAACGCTTCTGGGACGGCATGGCCGTATATGTGTTTAAATCTAATGGACTGTTTGATTGGATATGAGTTATCTGCTATAATGATGGAATGATATGCATATGTTATGAGCTGTATGAGTTTTCTTGCTGGGCTTCGGCTCATGGGTGCTCTGTGCTGCAGGTAAGGGCAAAGAGAAAGTCAACCAGCCATGAGTACGGAGAGCGTGAGGGCGGCGCGTACATGCTTGGCCTACCCGACTGCTTTGGTTGGGGACATTTTGAGAAATGGTTGTATTAAACCATGTTTTTGATAATTAGTCATCTGTAAACCTATTTTGTATTGTAAATATTTTACAAACCTCGTTTTGGGATCCCGAATATTAAACTCTTGAATTTTAATGAAATTGAGTACTTTTAAAGATTACAGCCTTGAATCCCTGTTTAATCACACTTTTTTTCTAAAAACCTCGCTTAGCGAGTTAGTTGCACTTTATAAACTCACTTAGTAATGACTCTAAGGTAGTAGGGCATTGCAACTTGGTATCAGAGCGAGCCAAGGTTTATTGGTTCTGGAGATTAACCGAACATGTACGCACGCTGCCATTGAAAAGCTCGACTCAGGGTTGTTTGGTATGGTTGATTAATATACTTGAATATGTGTTTGAATGCCTTGTTGCCTGCTTAGTTCATAAAGAGCGTGATGAGTAAGATAACATATGCATGATGTCAGGGCAAGACCCGTTGTGTGTTATACGTTATTTGTATTATATTTGGATTGTTGATCTTGGTTGGTTGTTGAGAATGGGAGGTGGAATTGGATTTTTCTATCATGCCTGATGAGCGGTGTCACTGATTGTAGGCATATAGTTGTAATGCCTCGGCAATCATCTAGACTCCACGGCAGCAGAGCCGACGATGACAATCAGGGTCAGGACCCTCCACCTGCCCCACAGAACTGGGAGCAGATATTGGCCGAAATGGAGGCTAGATTACAGAGAACGGAGGAAGAACTTCGTCAGATGAGGCAGCAGGCCCCTTCACAGGTCACAGGGTTACTGATTCAGCAGAATGTGGTGCCAGTGCCGGTTTAGCCTGTGACTGAGAACAGGTGGGAACCCTTGTACGAAAGATTCAGGAAGCAACAACCTCCTACCTTTGAGGGTGGGTCAGACCCACTGCGGGCCGAGCAGTGGATGAACATGATTTCCTTGATCTTAGACTTTATGAGGGTCGAGGGAAGTGAAAGGGTAGCCTGTGCTAGCTACATGCTTAGGGAGGATGCTTGCATCTGGTGGGATGTAGTGAGTCAGCGGAGGAATGTTGCAGTCATGACATGGGAAGAATTTAAGAGTATCTTTAATGAGAAATACTACAGCATAGCAGTTCGAGCTGCGAAGGTTGATGAGTTTATCAACCTGACTCATAATAGGTTATCAGTTACTGAGTATGCCCTGAGATTCGACAGACTGGCGAAGTTTGCGTCAGACTTAGTGCCGACGGATGCGGCCAAGAGGGATAGATTCATACGGGGGTTGAATGTGATGATCGCCCATGATGTGAATATTACGTTGATTCCAGAGACCACTACTTATGCTTAAGCTGTGGATAAGGCCGTTACTGCAGAGAGGGCTGAGGATCAGATATGGAAGGACAGCGTTGTTAGGCGCGATGCTAGGAGGACGGTGCCTCCTTTTTTTGGGTCTAGTTGGGGTAGTGGCCCCAGCGAGTAGAAAAGAAGGGTTCCAGATTCATTTACTCCTCCTAGTTCTGATAGGAGGGTACGAGGTTTTGTTGGTGGCCGTCAGGGCAGTGGTGACAACTGGAGGAGTTTTCCAGTATGTCCTCGGTGCAGACGACGACATCAAGGTGAGTGCCAGATTAGGGCATGTTTTATCTGTGGGAGTGCCAACCATTTGAAGAAAGATTGCCCACAAGCTAAGAAGGAAGAGCCAAAGCAGGGAGACAGTCTCGCTCCCGCTAGGGTATTCGCTTTGACTCAGACTGAGGCGAAGGTTGGTCCCTCAGTTGTGACAGGTCAGATCTCTAGCGCTGGTTCTTTGTATACTGCATTGATTGATTCATGGGATACTCACTCATTTGTATCTACTAGGGTGATAGACCAGCTTTGTAGACCTAGTATTGTGTATGCTAGGAATTTTCAGACTTTGTTGCCAACGGGAGAACTAGTGGTCTCTAGGAGATGGGTTAGAGCATTACCAGTAGAGATAGATGGTAGGGAACTGTTTGTTGATCTGGTTGAATTAGATATGGATGATTTTGATATGATATTAGGGATGGATTGGTTAACGAGGTATGGAGCAACGATTGATTGCAAGTGGCGTATGGTGACTTTTGAACCAGAAGGTGAAGTACCTTTTGTGTTTGTGGGGACGGTGAATGGACCGCGAGTGCCTATGATTTCACCACTGAAGGCTAGAGACCTGATGCAGGAAGGTTGCATAGGATTCCTAGCGAGTGTTGTAGATACCTCTAAGGTGGTGACAGTGGGACCGAATGAAACCAGGTTGGTATGTGAGTTTCCAGACTTATTTCCAGCGGACTTGTCGAGGTTTCCGCCGCAAGGAGAGATTGAGTTCATCATAGAGTTGGCACCGGGGGTGGAGCCAGTTTCCAGGGCACCCTATAGAATGGCTCCAGCAGAGTTAAAAGAATTGAAGATTCAGCTACAGGAGTTATTGGATTTGGGGTTCATCAGATCGAGTTTCTCGCCATGGGGTGCTCCGGTGTTATTTGTTAAGAAGAAGGATGGGTCGCTTAGGATGTGCATTGATTACAGGGAGTTGAATAAGCTGACCATTAAGAATAAGTATCCACTGCCTAGGATTGATGATTTATTTGATCAGCTTCAAGGGAGTACGGTGTTTTCAAAGATCAATCTTCGATCAGGCTATCATCAGTTGAGAATTAAAGAGGAGGACATACCGAAGACAGCTTTTCGGACAAGGTACGGCCATTATGAATTTCTGGTTATGTCCTTTGGATTAACGAACGCCCCAGTAGCTTTCATGGATATGATGAACAGAATTTTCAAGGACTACCTGGATAAGTTTGTGATTGTATTTATCGATGATATACTGGTGTACTCCCAGTCAGAGACAGAGCATGAGCATCATCTGCGCCTAGTGTTACAGCGATTGAGAGAGCACAAGTTATATGCTAAGTTTAGCAAGTGTGAGATCTGGTTACCGCAAGTTACATTTCTGGGCCATATCGTTAGTAAGGAGGGGATACTAGTTGACCCAAGTAAGATAGAGGCGGTGAGAGATTGGCCTAGACCGAGCAGTGTTCCTGAAGTCAGAAGTTTTCTCGGGTTGGCGGGGTACTACCGGCGATTTGTAGAGGGGTTTTCCAGAATTGCTACTCTATTGACAAAGTTGACAAGAAAGAAGACCAAATATGTGTGGACAGATCGGTGTGAGAACAGTTTCAAGGAATTAAAGCAGCGATTGATTACTGTACCAGTGTTGAGCCTGCCGACAAACAATGAGAAGTTCGTGGTTTATTGTGACGCTTCCAAACAGGGTTTAGGATGTGTGTTGATGCAAGCTGGGAAGGTAATAGCTTATGCATCAAGGCAGTTAAAGGAGTACGAGCAGAGATATCCCACACATGATCTGGAGTTGGCTGCAGTGGTATTCGCACTTAAGGCTTGGAGACATTACCTGTATGGCAAAAGGTGCGAGATATATACGGATCACAAAAGTTTAAAGTATTTCTTTACCCAAAAAGACTTGAATATGCGCCAAAGATGGTGGCTAGAATTGGTAAAGGATTATGATTGTGACATCCTATATCATCCTGGGAAGGCTAATGTTGTGGCTGATGCATTGAGCCAGAAGGGCCCAGGACAGTTGTTTAGTTCGAGGCAGGTATCAGACAGACTAGCTGAGGAGATGGCCAGAGCAGGTATAGAGTTAGTGGTCGGTAGGTTAGCCAACATTACTCTTTAGTCCACGCTCCTCGAGAGGATTAAGGAAGCACAGGGAAAGGATCCCCAGTTAGTTGAACGTAGGGAGAATGTCCTAGCTGGAACGAGTAAGGACTTCTCTATCTCAGAGATGGGCCTATTGAAGTACAAGGGACAAATTTGTGTACCGATTGACTCAGATATTCGGCGAGAGATTCTGGATGAGTCTTATACCACTCCCTACTCCTTACACCCAGGTACCACGAAGATGTACCAAGATTTGAAAGTGTTGTACTGGTGGACAGGCATGAAGAGGGATGTGGTGGACTATGTGGCAAGGTGCCTAACTTGTCAGCAGATTAAGGCTGAACATCATAGGCCAGTAGGGTTATTGCAGCCTCTAGGGATTCTTGAGTGGAAATGGAAGGATATCACCATGGACTTTGTAGTTGGGTTGCCGAAGACCGTGGGTCAGCATGATTCAGTGTGGGTGATTGTAGACAGGTATACTAAGTCCGCCCACTTTCTACCTGTGAGAAAAACTTATACTATGGAGCAGTATGCTGAGCTTTATGTGAAGTAAATTGTCCGACTTCATGGGGCTCCGAGCTCGATAGTATCCGACAGAAACCCCACCTTCACCTCCAAGTTTTGGGAGAGCCTGCAGAAGGCAATGGGCACACAGCTACGGTTCAGTACCGCTTACCATCCTCAGACAGATGGGCAGTCTGAGAGGACAATTCAGATATTGGAGGATATGCTACGAGCCTGTGTGTTAGACTTTGGGGGATCTTGGAGTAAGTACCTCCCATTGATTGAGTTCTTGTACAACAATAGCTATCAAGCGACTATCGGAGTAGCTCCGTATGAGATGCTGTATGGAAGAAAATGCAGGTCACCGATACATTGGGATGAGACCGGTGAGAGAAGATATTTAGGTCCTGAGATGGTTCGAAGGATCAATGAGGCAATTGAGAAGATTAAAGCTCGTATGCTCGCCTCCCAGAGTCGTCAGAGGAGTTACTTAGATCTGAGACGCAGGAATGTGGTGTTTCAGGTCGGCGATCATGTGTTCCTCAGGGTTTCACCCCTGAGAGGAGTAAAACGATTCGGTGTTCGGGGCAAGCTGAGTCCCAGGTTTATTGGCCCCTTTGAGGTTCTGGAACGAGTTGGTGAGGTAGCTTACAGATTAGCGTTGCCTCCAGCTCTATTAAGGGTTCATGATGTGTTTCATGTGTCCGTGCTCCGGAAATATGTATCAGATACTACTCATGTGTTAAGCTATGAGAATTTGGAGTTGGATCAGGATTTGTCATACGAGGAGAAGCCTGTTCAGATCCTTGATAGAAAGGATAAAGTCTTGCGGAGCAAGACCATCGCCTTGGTTAAAGTGCTGTGGAGGAACAACAAGGTTGAAGAGGCGACGTGGGAGCTTGAGTCTAATATGCGGGAGCGGCATCCCGTGTTGTTCAGGTAATTTCGAGGACGAAATTCTTGTAAGGAGGGGATAATTGTAACACCCCAAGTTGCTAATAAGGTTTAGGACCTTGATTAGCGTGCCTGGAGGGCAATAAGTGAATTAATATGATAATATATGAATTTGAATGAATATGTGATTAGAATGCATGTTTAGGTAGTATAAATATGCATGTGGGCCCCGTTTGTATGTTAGGGGTGAATTGGTAATTTTAGCCCGCTGAGGGCATAAATGCGATAATTGTATTATGTGATGTGTACCACGTGAGTGTGGTGATATTAATGTGATGCACGTGCCGAGACAGTCCTAGAGAGCTAGTTAACTTAAAAGTCACAACAGGATTTTATACCCAGCTTGGGAGGAGCCTAGGGGTACTTTGGGAATTTTGTAAATTTGAGAATTTGTGGTTAATGGTTATTGGTGGTTGAGTAACCTGAGTAACCATTAGTAACTGCTGAGAGTAACAAGTTTAGATGGAAAATGGTAGAATTGTAAAATAGGTGTAAGGACAAGAGTGCCCTTGAGGTTTAGTTAGGGAGGAATTCTTATGAAAGGGTAAAATGGTCATTAGGCAAGGATTTAGATTACTTCAGCTGAAGGAAAAGGGAATACGTATTACACTTAGTCATATGTTGGTTTATGCTGAAATTGGAAGAAAATCAAAAGGAAAGGGGAAAAGAAGAAGGGGCTGAAGTTGGGAGACCTAGGAGGAAATTCAAGAGGGTTTGGAGACAACCAAGGTCAAATTTAAGCTAGGACTACTCAGAGTTAGGATAACCAAGAGGAAAGAGGTTGGAGGCTGGAATTGAGAGGAGTTCAAGATGAGTTTTGATTGAGGATTTTGGAGAGGCTCGTGATAGAGGACCGTGCTTGTGACCTTGGTGCATCGGGAAGCTCGGGATACAGGTAAGAAAACTGTAGCACCCGTAGAGCAGGGCACGGGCCCATAGTATTGTTGCAGGGCGTGGCCCTAAGTTGTATTATTTCTAGGATGTAGCTCTAAATGAATTATTATATGTTTGATTGTTGTATGCGAATGCCATATGTGGTTATAGCTTAATGAACGTCAAAGGAGCCGGGAACGGCGAAGGGCCGAGAACGGCAGTGGGGCCGGGAATACCACTTAGCACATGGAGTGCTTATGGTTAGGGTGAGACCCCAATGGATACATGGGATATCCTTACGGTGTTGACCGAGATCCCAGGCTTTGGTAACGCTTCTGGGACGGCATGGCTGTATATGTGTTTAAATCTTATGGACTGTTTGATTAGATATGAGTTATCTGCTATAATGATGGAATGATATGCATATGTTATGAGCTGTATGAGTTTTCTTGTTGGGCTTCGGCTCACGGGTGCTCTGTGTTGCAGGTTAGGGCAAAGAGAAAGTCAACCAGCCATGAGTACGGAGAGTGTGGGGGCGGCGCGTACATGCTTGGCTTGCCCGACTGCTTTGGTTGGGGACATTTTGAGAAATGGCTGTATTGAACCATGTTTTTGATAATTAGTCATCTATAAACCTATTTTGTATTGTAAATATTTTACAAACCTCGTTTTGGGATCTCGAATATTAAACTCTTGAATTTTAATGAAATTTAGTACTTTTAAAGATTACAGCCTTGACTCCCTATTTAATCACACTTTTGTTCTAAAAACCTCGCTTAGCGAGTTAGTTGCACTTTATAAACTCACTTAATAATGGCTCTAAGGTAGTAGGGCGTTACAAGCCCCTTCCAATCAATGGAGAAGACGTGATAACCATCTCGGGCAGGCCTCATCTCGCAGGAATGGGCAGGAATGCCCAAAAGTGATATGTGAACGAGCTAAAAACTGGGGACGGGTCTCCTTATTAACCCGAACCTAGAGCTCCAAAATGCCAGAAGATTGAATCTCAACCGATAACCTTTACTGAGGACGACGCGTCCCATGTTCAGTTTCCTCACCATGACCCACTGGTCATCACTCTCCAGCTCGCGAATAAGAAAGATCACCGAGTTCTCATAGACAATGGGAGCTCAGTGAACATTCTCTATAAGGCCACCTTAGAAAAGATGGGACTCGCGCTTCGAGACCTAAAAGCCTGTGCAACGACCTTGTACGGTTTTTCAGGAGAGGGGATTGCCAGTATGGGGTCCATCGAACTCTCGGTAACCTTGGGAGACTACTCGGTCTCAATAACCAAGATGATGGAGTTTGTAGTAGTGGACCTGCCATCGGCCTACAACGTGCTGCTCGGGAGACCCGCCCTTGTAGGGCTGGGGGCAGTCTCGTCTGTAAGGCATCTGGCCATCAAGTTCCAGACTTCTAGTGGCATCAGGACGCTGAATGGAGACCAGTTAGCCAGAAGGGAATGCTATAGCATTTTCGTAAGAGGAAAGAAACAGGCGAGCGAACAAGCACTCGTCGTTATCCAGAATAAGGACGGGACGGTCTTGGAGATAGATGAAGAGATCGATCCAAGAGTAGCTGATCTCGAACCATTAGAAGAGCTCGAAGAGATCAAGCTCGAAGAGTCAGATCCCTCGAGAATGGTAAAGGTCGGGAAACATCTACGTGAAGAAACTAAATAGAAATTAATTTGCTTTTTGTAGAAAAACCAGGTTGTCTTTGCGTGGTCACATTCGAACATGGTAGGAATAAGTCCGAATATAGTGAGCCACGCGCTAAATATCGATAAAAGCTTCCCACTGAAGCAACAATAGCGAAGACAACTGGACGACGATAGAAAAAAGGCACTGAAAGAAGAAGTCGACAGGTTAAAAGTAATCTGATTCATTAGGGATGCTTTTTACCCCAATTGGGTAGCCAATCCGGTACTGGTCCCGAAGCCCAATGGGACATGGCGAACCTGCATTGACTATTCAGACCTCAACAACGCCTGTCCAAAGGACTGCTTTCCTTTACCACGGATTGACCAGCTCGTGGATGCCACAGCAGGGCATGGACTAATGTCATTCATGGATGCCTATTCTGGATATAACCAGATTGCCATGCATGCCCCTGACCAGGAACATATGAGCTTCATAACAAATAAAGATTTATACTGTTATAACGTCATGCCATTCGGGCTCAAAAATGCTGGAGCCACATACCAGCGACTTGTAAACATGATGTTCTCGGAGCAAATAGGGAACAACATGGAAGTTTATGTTGACGACATGTTAGTCAAGTCTCAACTTAACGATAACTATGTTGATGATCTCGAAGAATGCTTTGCCGTGCTCCGGAAATATAACATGAAGCTTAACCCTCAGAAATGCTACTTTGGGGTATCTTCAGGAAAATTCCTGGGTTTCATTGTAAATGCTCGAGGAATAGAAGCTAACCCAGACAAGATCCAGGCCCTGATCGATATGCTTTCACCTCGAAAACACAAAGATGTCCAGAGTTTGACCGGCAAAATGGCGGTACTAAGTAGGTTTATCTCGAAATCTACAGACCGTTGTCTTCCATTTTTCAACCTGTTGAGGGGAGGCAAGAAATTTGAATGGACAGAAGAACGTGAGTTGGCCTTCCAAGAGCTTAAAAAACACCTCGCAGAACCCCCTATCTTATCGAAACCTATTACGGGAGAAGTGTTATACTTATATCTTGCCACTACCAAGCACGCCATAAGTGCAGTGCTCGTACGAGAGGAAGAAAAGGTGCAAAGGCCCGTATATTACATCAGTAAAAGGTTACTGGGGGCAGAATCGAGATACCCCTTGATGGAAAAGCTAGCTCTCAGCTTAATTCATTCATCTCGGAAACTTCGACCCTGCTTTTAAGCGCACCCCATCCATGTACTAACTGATCAACTACTAAGACAAGTCTTGTCTAAGCCAGAAGCTTCAGGTCGACTTCTTAAATAGGCAGTTGAACTCGGGCATTTCGAGATCATCTATCATCCAAGGACGACCATTAGGGCACAAGCCTTGGTAGACTTCATAGTGGAATGTATTGGTATGACCAGCGATGAAGTTATAACCCTAGCCCGCGAGCTGTGGAAACTTTATGTTGATGGGTCATCTAATGAAAATAGATCGGGGGCAGGAGTAATTTTGGTCACTCCAACAGGAAGCAGATTTCATTCTGCCTTGAGATTTGACTTCAACGCATCTAATAATGAGGCCAAATACGAGGCTTTACTGGCGAGACTTCGTATAGCCAAGGAGCTCAATGCTAAAGCAATACATTGTTACAGCGACTCCCAGCTGGTGGTTAACCAAATTTTGGGAGAATACCAGGCTTGTGGCATGAAAATGGCAGCTTACTTAGAAAAAGCAAGGTCAGCATTGGAACATTTCGAGTTTTACGCGATCGAACAGGTCCCGGGAGAGCAGAACTCGAATGCGGACGCCCTAGCCAGGCTCGCTACCTCTACCGAGAGTGACGAACTAAATGTCGTACCAATTGAACATCTCTCGGCACCTAGTATTAACGAGCCCGAGCAGGAAGACGTGTGTATGATCAATTCCGAGCCTACCTAGATGACTCCAATAGTCAAATATCTCGAGACCGGCGTCCTTCCAAAAGATCGGAACCAGGCTCGAAGGTTGATATATCAAATCCCCCGTTACACCATTATGGATGGAAGGTTGTATAGAAGAGGATATTCCATGCCACTACTTTGGTGTGTGACTCCACCCGAAGCCAAGAAAATCATTGAAGAGATTCACGAAGGGTTCTGTGGAGACCATACTGGGGGGCATAGCTTGTCTAAGAAAATCATACGCCAAGGTTATTTCTGGCCTACCATCAAGTCAGATTATTTTGAGTACGTAAAGAAGTGTGATAAGTGCCAACGATTCGCCACAATTCCTCGAGCTCCACCGTCCGAGCTGACTATGATGACCTCCCCATGGCCATTTGCGGTATGGGGAATCGACCTCATAGGCTCTCTCCCAACTGGCAAGGGCAGAGTGAAGTACACGGTAGTCTCCGTAGATTACTTCACGAAGTGGACAGAAGCTGAACCATTAGTAACTATAACCTCCAAAAAGTCCTTGACTTTGTAGTGAAGAATATCATATGTCGATATGGGATGCCGAGGAAAATTGTATCCGACAATGGAACCCAGTTCGATAGTGATCTGTTTACCAACTTTTGCGAAAAAATGGAATAATAAAGAGTTTTTCGTCAGTAGCCCATCCCCAGGCGAATGGCCAGGTCGAAGCTGTAAACAAAACTCTAAAGAGTTCGCTGGAGAAAAAGTTGGAAAAAGAAAAAGGACGATGGCCCGAAGAATTGCCCCAAGTCCTATGGGGATATAGGACTACGACCCGAACATCAACAGGACATACCCCGTTCTCTCTGGCATACGGTTGCGAGGCTATGTTGCCAGTTGAGGTCAAAATTCCCACAATTTGAGCCCTCGCTTACGATCAAGCCTCAAACCACACTCAGCTCGAAATAACTCTTGGCCTGATTGAAGAAAGAAGGAATGAAGCTCTGCTAAAAAATGCTGCATACCAACAACGAGCTACCAGGTACTTCATAAAAAGGGTTTAGGATCGAAAATTCGGTGTGGGAGACTTAGTGCTAAGGCGTGTATTCTTGGCAACGTGAGATCCAGCAGCTGGCGTGCTCGGGCCAAATTGGGAAGGACCTTACCAGATAGAGTCAGTCATCTGACCCGGTGTTTACAAGTTGGCGAGATTGGATGGAAGTCTAGTACCGCGAGCATGGAATGGCGAACACCTACGACCTTACTATCAATAGTATAGGAAGGATGTTGCCTGTAACCATGCTTGTTTATCTGTACTGTTTTGTCTATTTTTGGGTTTTTCCAAATAAAGATTTATTTCGTTTAATATGTTATGTTTTTTTTATTGTTTTTGCAAACTCTCTTAATTTAATAACCTATGGTCACATTCATAGGATATTAAGGGGGCATCATTGGTATATATACCATCAGCTTGAAAAATAAAATAACATATACGAAATACATGCAAGTGTTTGGATATAACCAAATGCGCGAGCTAAGATAGTTTGGATGTAACCAAGCTATCAAACATAAAAAAAACGTACAAGTGTTTGGACATAACCAAATACGCAAACTAAGACAGTTTGGATATAACCAAACTAGATTAAAATGCAAGTGTATGGATTACAAACCTAACACAACCTTAATAGGTTTGGAACAAACCAACCAAAACTAATCGGCAGTAAGTTGGAGCATAACCCACTTCGGATAAGCCGAGACCGAGGCTGGAGTATCTTACAAAACAATAGTTTCGACCTCATAACCTCGGAGAGATAACCGAGGACGAGAAAAAGTAACTAAAAAGTAAGATATAACTAAATCGTTTGCATTACACACCATACAAGTACTTTCAGGTGCATGGTTAAAGTAATATCTGACCTTGACAAATAACGAGATCGGAAGCGAATAATTCGAGCAAACTGTGCATGAATGCATTGAACCTCGAGCTTAAATCCAAACTATGTTTGTATGATTGAACAAGCATATATGACTCTTTAATATAAAATGTGCAAAATATTTCAAACTGAGAAATGTAAAGCATATATATTAAAAGAAAGAGAAATTGTATCAGCCCTACGGGCATAAATTAAAACAATTACAAAAATAAAGGGACGCAACCCTGAGATAAGATTTATGAAGGAGCAGTCTCCTTAGCCTTCTCAGCATCAGCAGCACTAGATTCTCCAGGACGAATAGCATGATTACCCTTTTGAGCCTCTCGAGCAGCCTCCTGAGAAGCCTCCTCCGCTTCAAGCCGAGCATGTCATTTGGCCACGAATCCTGCCTCGAAAGAGCCAAGGAAGCCGGTGTCGAGGTCGGCGTTGCTGGCCCAGATCCTATACATGGCTAAATCAACCGCCTTGTCCTTCTTCTCTTTAAACTCGGTGAGGAGACGAGCCTTTTCATTCTCTATTATCTCGAAAGTGGCGGCCTTATCTTCCTCAAGCTTGGCATTGGCCTTCTCCAACTCCGTAAGCCGAGCATTCGCCTTTTCAAGCTCGGCTGTCTTAGCCTCAACCTCTGTCTTCATAGCCTTGAGCTCATCAGCCATCTTAAGTTGAAGATCCTTTGACTCTTGGGCTAAAGACATGCTCTAGTGCACCTCGTTGGTCAGCTTATAATTAAGCTAAGCGGAGACAACAAGAGCATGGCACACAAAGAGATTGAATTAGAACTTATGATAAGGCACATAAACAATTAAAAGTAAGTTGTGAAAAGTTACCGCGACAGTAAGCTCAATACTCTTATCATAGAGAGTATTGCAGTACCGAGCTTTATTCAAAAACTCCCAATGCTTAGCGTCGAAACCACCAAGGCTCTGACCCACCCGAGACAAGATGTCTGAACCAAGTATAGCCCCGTGGGTACCAGCAACATTGTCAATCTCGAACTCATCAACATGAGGTCGGATCGACAGCATATGTGACTTGGAAGTTGAGGGCTTCTTCGGGGGTGGGCCGAGTACTGGGTGGACTGTGATCGGGGGAAGCGCGGAAGAAGCGGCCGAGATGAATGCATCAACCTGGGCATTCGGGTCCTCGGCTGTGCTTGTAGTAGTCGGAGCTGGTGGAGTCTTCTCAGTGCGCTTGAGGACTTTGGTGGGTCGGTCCGACCTCCACGAGCCTCTCGGGCGCTTACTCTTTTGAGCCCCCTCGCCACTAGCGAGCACGGCATCAAGGTCGGAATCCATGGCACCTGCACAATTGCCATTAAGATTTAGCATGGCGCTAACAAACATAGAAGGGATAAAAAGACAAGTGGAGAAAAACCTAACTGGAACTCTCCCCCGAGCTTGAGCTCGGCGACCACGAAATCCCCCCATCTTCAGAAGAGGCGGGGGGGAGTACCTTCCCTATAGGTGGACGTCAACCTCGAAAGGTCCCTATAGTCGTTGGTCCCATATTGGATGGCTATTCCGTTCCATACCTCGTTCAGGCTATACATGATGTCGTATTTCCTGAGCCAGCTATCGAACCTATGAACCCATTCATCTACCCAAGACCATACATAAAAATGGTTTCTATCGTCCTCACACAATACTAACTTATTGGGTTTATGCTTTAATAGGGAGGGGGACCACATATTCGAGCTTAGGATGACTGTACCTTGCTCATCCAAGCCCGAGCTTAAGGCCTCGTCATTGGCCTCGTTCCCTGATTGCGGACTCCTTTGACGAACTGGAGGCGAAGGCCTCACCTCTCTCCTTGGGGGGAGGTTGCCCGTTGGCAGAGGCACGAGCTCCCAGCGGTCATATTTTTTATTGGACCAATCCGAGGTGGACTGATCCTCTCCCAAGAGCCTGTAAGCTTGGAGCTTGTCTTCGTGCAAAAGATACGAGAGGGATCTCCTGCCGTAAGGGAGTTGGAGCAGAGTCTCTCTATGCTCCTTCATCTCATCAGTGGGAGCAGGGCGATGACAGTTGGCTGGAAAATCAAACGCATTTCAACTAAGTACGGGACTAAAAAAAAATGTTTGAGTACAGAAAAGAAGGAGGTTGAGATACTTACGAATCCGTCTGAACAAGTAGTATCAAGACGGAGCTAGGCCATCTGTCCAGAAGAAGGCCTTCTTGAAGGCAGGAGGATGATTGGGAAGATCCTCGAACATCTTCTTCTCCTTGGGGTAGCTCGAGAGATAATAGAAGCCATCTCCTACCCGAGCTCGGGAGGGAATTCTTTTCAAACAAAAGAGATATAGGATCTCCTCTAGCGATGGTCCTTCCCACTTCAGTTCGTGGTATAGCAACATCAGGGAAAACAGAACCCTGTAAGAATTGGTGTTGAGCTAGAAGGGGGCCAACCCAACAAAGTCTGTGAAGTCTTTGAAGAAAGACTTCAAAGGTAGTACCGCTCCTGCCTTCATGTGCTCCTGGCTCCAAGCCGCGTATCTCAGCTTGTTGTCAGGATTTCCATCTCCTAGAGCGTGGTAGCTTCGCTCGTGGAAGGTCGGGGCTCGACACCTTAGCGAGCCTGATAATCTTGTACCATGAAGGGCCAGGATGTTGGTTATCTGGCCTAATGATGCAATCGAGCTCCAATAATGCTCGGCCTCGAAAAACTCCCTCCTCGGCTGTGAGGTAGAGGGCTCCCCCATCAGTGAAAACTGCAAATCACCTGGTTTGAAGGCAACTGTCACTTTAAACTTAGGGTCGAGGGGAATCGGTCTAGGCTCAGTGTCAGGGTCTGGATGAAGGGCGACCCTTAGTCTCTTCCTTTTCCCTTCCTCGACCTCGTCTATTTGATGTCGGAAGTGCTCTCGAGTGTCCTCTTGTTCACGCCTCAGTTCGTGCTTCTGAATTAGACGCTAGTTCCAAGTAAAAGGAGACTCCAGACTTGGAGCTACTGATGAATAAGGAATCGCGAGCTTTGACCCCCACCACTTTCCTGAATTCTACGACATCTAACAAGAAAGAAAAAGGGTGAGGGCCAAGCGAGCAAGAAATAATGAGAAATAATACCTAAGCTCGAATGATCGAGGCTACAAGGCAAGCTCGATCCAAAGGATGAGGCCAATCTCAGAGCGTGTCTTCCACCGAAAGGAAAGAAGGTGGACATGTTGTGGGGAATCCCAAAATATCAGGGAAAAAAGATGGTGGTTATTAAAAAAGTGATATTTTTGAGAATCGTGCATTCTTCAAAACCCAGATTTTGTACCCGATATCTTGGTGTACAAGATAGGTCCTCAAAAATTTTAAAAACTCAGAAAAAAAGACCATATTTGGGTCTTCCTACATATGAACTGGATTTAGAACTAGTAATGTGGAAACCTAAATCTAATGTCTATCGATCAAAGCATCTTAATGCATTAAACTAAAGAATGAACCAGCACAGTTCCAGTGACTAAGATGCAATAGAGGCAGAAACACCCGTAAAAGAGGAAAAAATATATAAAGCCAAGATCAGATACTTACACAATGTAATCGGTGGGAACAGAGAAATGGATGACTGAACGAGCGATTGCAAGTACGATCTCACCAATTCAAAAAGTCCAACCGTGTTTTGTCTTCTCGGCTTGGAGAACATGCAAGAATCGGACAAGAATGGCTCTGGTATTTTCGCTCTAAATAAATTTCGAATGTAAGGGAAAAATGAAGAAGACGAATGGAAGCTTATTTATAGGCCCATGGAGATGTTGAAAGTCACACCAATCTAGGCCATTGGCCAAATTCCGTGCCAAATCCGATGGCCAGGGACAAGTGACATGATGGTACTGTAAAGGTAGCAGGCGAACGATCGTGGGCAGATTTCCAAGGTACTCAAGTACATTGAGTGAGCAATACCCAACTGACGCGTGTCCATACTCGAGTATGTGTGACGGTGCGGTTCCCGAAGAAAGTAGTTCAAAAGTTTCCTTCTCATAGGATTCGAACTAATACTTTTGAGGGGGCAAAATGTTACACCCAGATTTCGAGACTTGAGGTTGTGACCTCGAAAGCTGGATTCGTCAGGTGTAAGCTCGCGATAGCTAAAATACATGTTCGTAATCTAGACGCCGAATCTTCAAAGTAGGTGGCAACCTCGAAGATGGGTAGCCTCGAAGTCCTTATAAGCTCGAAAGACAGAACATCGGAGGACGTCCATTGTCGGGTGTCCTCGGATCAAGAGGTCCGAGCTTGGCATAGGTGTGAGCTCGAAATAAGGTGGCTTCGGTGATATATACCCACTCCAAGCTGGTCTTGGGGAAAATAATGCAACTCGTAATTTATTCAGAGACCTAGACTGGCATGATGCTAATTGTTGATCTCAAACGACTTAATAGGTCACCTGAGGAGACACAGTCTATGCATCCAAGAGATATTTATTGTTGTAACTTCCCTACAATAAAGGGATATTAACTAGTCGGTTATACGCCCCCTGATCTTCAAGGGACGTTTCCTTGTATATAGGAGTTACAAACTTTAAAGTCATTAAATTTATTAATGTACAGAATAACTTCCCGAAACGTGTGGGATTGTATTCTGAGATCTCCTCTATAAATAGAGAGATCATGTACCTTTGTAAAGGACAAAAATTTTGTGATCTTGAGAGAATCTCTAGATAATCTATCCCTGAAGAATTTCCAGAAATTTCCTAAGTCTTAATAAAAAGGACTCGTGGACTAAGCAGAGTTAACTGCTGAACCACGTAAAAAACTCTCATTGTTTTATTGTATTATCTTTTTTTGTCATAGTTTTTACTGTTTACGTACTCTACATTTTAAGTTGACGAAAAACAGCATTAACAAATAATTAAAAAATAAATTATTATAAGATATATAGTTTTTTTAATTAATCATTATTATTTTGAAAAACTTTTATTAAATAAAATTTTCAATTTCTATATTCAAATAATTTAATACTAGTTAATATTTTACTAATGATATTTAATAAAAAAAAATTAAATCTCTTAAAATAATTTATTATTTATTTAATTAATCATTATTAATTTTTAAAACTTTTATTAAATTAAATTAAATTATTTAATTAGATAATGTTGAATCAAACTTTTATTATTTAATTTATTAAAAATAATTAAAAATTAAAAAAAATAAATTATGATAAGATATATAGTTTTTTCAATTAATCATTATTAATTTTAAGAACTTTTATTAAATAAAACTTTAATATGTTATAATATTAGTTATATATATGATTTAAATTCTCCTTATTCTAATCAATATGTTTCATTTTATTAAGCAACAATATACACGTAAAGTATATATATATGGAAGACTTCTCAATGGTTACTACTCATAGATGAGTACTAACAATTATGATGATGTAGCAATATAGTGACTTGGTATAGTAAGTCACCAATAGGTAAATATATTTTTTCTACATTAATTTCGAATTTAGCTTTTTTTTTTTTTTTTTGCTATAATTAATGTTGTTTCCAACCAATGAGAGACACTAGCTATATTTAGAAATTCACATGCATTTGAAAAATAAAAAGTTTACAATATTATATTTTGATAATAAATACACATTTTTTATCAGATAACCATTCAAAAAACATGCAAAAAGTCAAAATTTATTTTTAGAAATATTAATTAACAACTATAAATATGAACATTTGATCTTAATCTAATAGTTAATATTAAAGTAACTATTCATGGGTAGTAACTATTAAGAATGCACTCATATATATATATATATATATATATTCTACTCAATCATGCATACATCAATATATACCA
This sequence comes from Humulus lupulus, assembly GCF_963169125.1. Lineage (NCBI taxonomy): Eukaryota > Viridiplantae > Streptophyta > Magnoliopsida > Rosales > Cannabaceae > Humulus > Humulus lupulus. The sequence continues at coordinate 126,525,052 of NC_084794.1, forward strand.
AATATAATTATGAATTTTTTTTTTAAAAAAAAAAAAGCTCCACAAGAATAACACCACTACTTATCTGTTATATATATATATATATGAATTCTCTTGTAAGAAAATATCTGACTTCCACTACACAGCGAAGGACCAGTCCTTTAGACGTCGAATACCTATGTTTGAGATCCAATCGCTCTTGCAAAACCAAATCTTCACTGCGTAAAAGACCCAATATTGCTTCAAAATAAAGAAATTAATAAAAAAACGCATAATAATATCCTATACGACACTAACCACAGAGGGGCGTGGGGTCCGAAACTCCGGCGTGGCGTGGGGGCGGTGGTGGTGCTCGGACGGAGGGGCGGACTGAGAATAGGGTTGGCGGTGCTCAAACAGAGGGGTGGTGGTCGTGGTGGTGCTCAGACTGAGAGGAGAAATTTTTCTGAGAGAGAAGAGGAGAAATGGGATGGACGGACGAACCAATTTTTCATATATAACATTATTACCGGTGGGGACCCACTGCTATTAATATTCGCCCGCCGGTAATACACTATTAGCGGCGGGTCCCGCCGCTATCACTATAACCCATCGGGACAAGGGTTATTAGCGGCGGGAAGGGTTATTACCAGCGGATAGTCTGCCGCTAATTAGGGAAAATACCCACCATTAATAAATTTGAAACCGTCCTCTTCCTCGAGCATTGTATTAGCAGCGGACTACCCGCTGCTAATAATGGGTAAGTCCGCCACTAATAAAAAAAATTAATTTTTTAATTTAATTTTCCCATTATTAGCGGCGTATTCAGTACTCTACTGCTAATAGCATGTACATTACCGGTGAACTCCACCTCTAAAAACATTTTTTCTTGTAGTGTTAATTAATTAAAATATAAATAAATAAAAAGGAAAATTACATCCGGTACGGCATTTAAATTTTTTTTATTTATACGATAATATAAATTAATTACCAAAATACGGTGAATTTACACCACTTTGATACATCTCCTTTACTATTAACTGTAAATTTGTTTTTCTACTTTTCTTATTTTACTGTCTTAGTATCATACACAAAAATTCTAATTAAATATGGATTTTTTTACTCTTTTTTTCTCTCTATTAATATTACTTTTTATAATTAATTTGTTTACAGTTGTATTTTTATTTAAATTGATATAAACAATCTTTCAATTTTATTATATATATATTCATAAATTTTTGTAACATATATTAATAGTAGTAGGAGAGATAGTGATAAAAAATATTATATTGTTTTGAAAATCATAGCTAGTCAAATCTTAATCCAGTCAAAGTTTAAGCTTTGTTGCAAAAATATATTTTAAAGTTAAAAAATTAGTTTTGTAAATTTTTGTAACAATCATATTAAATAAATTTATAAATATTTATGTAAATGTTAGTTACAAAAATAAACTTCTTGATTGTGAAATTAGTTTTGCAAACTGTTGTTACAACAATGTAAAACTTGTTTACAAAATTATTGTAATTCACTACTCTATAACTGTATTTTTATATAAATATATATATAACAAAGTGTTTTTATAAATAATGAATATCTTAAATTTATATTTTTAAGTTGTATAATATAAATTTGATAGTTCATATAATTTTTTAATACAATATTGTAACATATGGAAAAGTATAATATTTTTATGTAAATTTTGATTACGATTTCTTAACTATAAATTATTTTTGTAAATGTTAGTTACAAAAATATATTTCCTAGTTATAAAACTAGATTTATAAACTATTTTTACAAAAATAAAAAATTAGTTACGAATTTGTTCGTAAGTTTTATGTACAAAAACTTATTTTTGTAAATATTATTTACAAACATGTAAAATATATTTACAATTTTGTAACATATATTTACAAGTTTGTAAACGTTGATCACAAAAAATTATATTTACCACTTTTATTTATCATTTAAAAGCCATTTCGTATTTACACTTTTGCCACTCCGTGTTTTTACCCAAAATATCCGTATTTTTGTAATGCACCGTATTTTTCATATTTATTTTAACTTTTAGTGCTTTTTTGTAGATTTCCCTAAATAAAAATATTTTGAATTTAGGCCCAAATGAGATTTAAATTCAAAACAAATAGATTGAGACTAAGTCCATTTGTGGGAACCCAAGAGTTAGATTTTTTGTTTATTATTTTAACTAATTTAAAAAAAATCCATTAAGTCGCATATATAAGGAATGCGATGTCTAGTGTTTTGATAAGTGGGTCTCAGTTGATTTATTGGGTAAGTGAAAACTTAGATAATCTAATCATTTCTTGGTCATTCATTCTCTTGTTCTTCCTTTTCTAATTCTATCTTATTGAGAACTTATCCACTCTTTGTTAGACATGATTTAGAGATAGACTTGAAATACTTTGGTACAATCTAAGTGGTTTAGATTCTAATACTTTGGTACAATACTTTCCTACCACTAGAAATCAAATATTTGCCATGTTATTTTATATTTCTATTATGTTTTCAAAAAAAAAATAATTACAAGATCCTACACTGCACACGCTCTTAGGGTGGGTGGATAATTAACTTATTTGGAATGATCATTTTCCTCCTTATTCATGATGTAGTACCCGTGATATTCATTGCTGCAAAAAAGAAAAAATAAATAAAAAGAGGTTGGAATCTGAAATATGTAAAGTTACTTTGGCAATTTATTTCAGTGCTTTACAATGCACAACTTCTTGCATAGAACATGACATAGTAAAAAGGCAAAGGTTTTATTTTATTATTATTTTGGTACCACATAGAAAGCATCTTTAATTAGAGATTAGTACTATGTTTATCAAGGAAAGTTATGATGAGTTGATTAGCCATCTCTGGTAGTTGTTCATGCACAAAATGGCAACCTTCTTCCGCGAAAATGATATCCAAATCAGGCACAAGTTGCTTCACTGTCCCACTCCTTATGTAGTCTTCCATTCCTGGAAATTTCAAGCAATAGTCCTTCTCACCCATGATTAGTAACGCCGGTGCATTCACTTTCGGATCACTTATACCAATATCCACTGACAAAGTCCTGCCACATAAAACCAGTAAGTTTTGATTAGTGGAACTTAATAAATGCTACAATTAAGCATATATAGAGGGAATTTTCTTGCCTGTATGGAACCTGCAAAGCATAACGAAAGCCAGACTTCTCATAGAGGGAAGCATAGGCTGAGAGGTCTTCCTCAGAGAACCAAGATGGTAGAGGAGTAGATGGATCAAACAAGTCCATGATTTCTTGGTTTTCATTAGCTACTGGGACCTCACTTCTTGAGAAGAGGGTGTAGATGTTTCTAATCACAGACTTCACATCAAACCGCCCAAAATCTGCTTCTGCTCGCCCCAGTTCCTAATGACCAATTAATTCTTAGTAAGACTACATTTGCAATATATTTGTTATGAACACTATACATAAGTGAACAATTTGAAAACAAGGACCACAGAACAAAAAGGCAGTTATGTGGCCCTGAGTTTGTGACACAGTCATTGTTGAGAACAAAAATTAACTAAGTAATGAATACCTGCCATCTTGTGATATAGAATCCCTCAGGAAGGAGATGGTTTTGGATAGAATTGGGACCTGGAAGAATGTAAGGAATACCTAGTGTTACAACTCCAGATACCCTTTCTGGGTGAATTGCGGCCACTAAGTACGCTGGAATAGCTCCAAAATCTTTTCCCACTAAAAAAGCCTGTTTTTTTTTTAACACAATCAAGTAATTATAAGAATCTAATCTAGTAAACACCTTTTAATTTTAAGAAAATACTACATCTCCATGCTAGCTGTGATTAAATTCATTGTTTTTGTTAAAAAAAATTGCACTTTAAACAGTATAGTAGAAGTGCTAAACAACCGATCACACAACACCCAAATATATCAAGGAAGTCAAAGCTACCTGGATAAATATAGCATGAAAGCTACACCAAAAATATTGAAAATAAAATTAAAGGGGTCAGGTATATTATTTTGTTGATTTGTGAATGAAAAGGGAAATGTTGTGTTCTTAGAGAACCCTAGAATCCAAAAAAAAAAAAAGGAAAGGTAATTATGGAATAGAAGATGGCTTATCATATAAGGAGGAAGAAAAAAATACCTTGTTGATGGCAAGGGAATCCAAAAGGCCAATGACATCATCTATAAGATCTTGGAAAGTTGCTTTCTCAGGCTCTAGTGGTTGATCTGAGAGTCCATAGCCTCTGAAATCGAAGGCTATGGCACGGTAGCCTTTGTTGGCCACTGCTATCATTTGGTACCTCCAAGTGTACCATATTTCTGGGAACCCATGCAAGAACACCACCACTTTTGGACCTGAAATTTCATATTAACCAAAATAATGAATAATCAAAAACATTGCAAGACACTTATATCTGTAGTGAATTATGAATATCACACGCACAAGTACTTACCACTTCCAATTTCGGCTACATGAAGCTTTAGTCCTTTCACTTCCACTTGCTTGTGCTCGATGTTTTCCATGTGTATCTGATGTAAGTTTTCAGGGCAGAGAAAGAGATAATGTGTTTTCTTTTGTTGCTCTCCTTATGAATTTTATTTAACATAGCCTTCATAGAATCAAATTTTGTCTTACAGTGAGTTGTCTCTTGTAATATTGAACTCCTATTAAAATGTTCTCTAATTTTGTCTCAATTTGAGTAATTGGTTATTTATTTTTTTTAATTTTTTGAAAAAGAGTAATTGGTTATTTAAGAACTCTCAAATACAGTCTAACTGGGCCACAAACCATGTCATAAGTTTCAGAAAATGATCAAGCCGGCCATGAGAGAATCTCATTTATTAAATATTCTGAGCTTTATAAAAAGTATTATTATTATTTTACTAACTACGAATATTTTGGACTTACGAAACAGATTAGCAAGAAGCCTATCATGTGTAAAGAATCAACGCATATCCCTCAGTTGAGATCCTTGTATACAGTCGTTTGAACAATTTGGATCCCAAACTAATAAATATATAGTCTATTTTCACTATTTTTTAGTGTCGTCATTGTCAACGTACACTTCTTTTTCTCTTCACACATTTACCTTTAATTAATTAATACGTAATTAATAAATCTATTTTTTACTGAAATATTCTTTTACAATGACGTAAATATAACTTCCATCCACTACTCTGTATATCTTTATGTCTATATTTATATATCTCTTTATAAATATGGAAAATTCTTAATTTTAACGGTTTTTTATTTTTTTAAATGTTATTTTTAACAGAATATTTTTATATATGTTGACGTTGTTTTTCGTCAATTTAAAACGTAGAGCAAATAAACAATAAGAACCATGACGCAAATGAATAATACAGTAGAACAACAAGAATTTTACTTGGTATAGCAGTTAACTCTGTCTAGTCCACGAGTCAATTTTATTAAGACTTTGAAAATTTCAGGAAATCTTTCAGGGATGAATTCTCCAGAGATTCTCTCAAGATATCAAAAATTCGTCCCCTACAAATGTTCATGACCTATCTATTTATAGAGGGTTCTCAGAGTTCGTTCCCACATATTTCGGGAAGATACTCCTATTTATTAATGAAAATAATGATATTAAATTCTGTAACTCTTATATACAAGGAAACGTCCCCTGAAGACCAGGGGCATATAACAGACTTGTTAATATCCCTTTAATGTTGGGACGTTACAACAATAAATATATTTTAAATGCATGGACTGCGTCTCATCAGATGACCCATTAAGTAGTTCGAGGTCGGCAATCAGCATCATGTCAGTCCAGGTCTATAGTTAAGTTATGAGCTAGGCACCTTTCCCCAAGACCAGCTCGGAGCGGGTAAATACCACGGAGGCTGTCACACTCCGAACTTATACTCATGCCAAGCTCGGGCTACTTAATCCGCAGACACCCGACATCGGGTATATCACGATGCTAAGTTCTTTTGAGCTTAGAAAGAACTTCGAGGTTAAAAAATGTCTTCGAGGTTGCCATCTTGATTCGAGGGTTCGACACCTAAGTCACGCATATGCGTTTCAGATATTTCGAGCTCACAATTGACGAGTCCAGCTTTCGATATCACAACCTCGAGGGTCTCGAAATCTGGGTGTAACATTTTGCCCCCTCAAAAGTATTAGTTTGAATGCTATGAGAAAGAAACTTTTGAACTACTTCCTTCGGGAACCGTTCCGTCACACACTCGAGTATGGACACGTGTCAGCTGGGTATTGCTTACTCAAGGTACTCGAGTGCCTTGAAACTCTGCCCATGATCGTTCGCCTGCCAACTTTATCGTACCATCATGTCATTTGTCCCTGGCCGTCGGATCTGATACGGAATCTGGCCAATGGCTCAGATTAATTCAACTTTTACAATCCCTGAGGGTCTATAAATATATCCCCTTTCGTCTTCTCCATTTTTTCTTCACGTTCAACTTCTCAGAGAGAAAAAACCAGACACTTCTTTGCCTAGTTCTTGCATGTTCTCCAAGCCGAGAAGACAAAGCACGGTTGGACTTTTTGATTCAGTGAGATCGCACTTGCAACCGCTCATTCAATCATCTATTGCTCTGTTTCCACCAATCACATTGTGTAAGTTTTCGGTTTATGGCTTCTTTACGTTATACATGTATGTTTTTTTTATATGCTTTTGCCTCTGTTACACCGTGAGTGCTAGGATTTATACTAGTTTAGTGCACTAGGATTAGGGTGCTTCGACTGATAAACATTAGGCTCAAACCCAGTTTCTGCGAAAGAAGGTCCAAAAATGGTTCCTTTTCTGGGTTTTCAAATTTTACAAACCATATCTTGCATACCAAGATATCGGGTACAAAATCAGGGTTTTTTAAGGAATGCATGATTCCCAAAAATATCACCTTTTAGACAACCGCCAACTTTCTTCCCTAATATTTCGGGACTTCTCATAACTGATCCACCTCCCTTCCTTTCGGTGGAATACATGCTCTGAGATTGGTCTCTTCCTTTGGGTCGAGCTTGCCTTGTAGTCTCGATCACTCGAGCTTAGGTACTATTTATCTCTTTATTTCTTGCTCGCTTGGCCCTCACCCTTTTGCTTTCTTGTTAGATGCCGTAGAATTCGGGAAAGTGGTGGGGGTCAAAGCTCGCAATTCCTTACTCACCAGTAGCTTCGAGCCCGGAATCTCCATTCACTCGCAACCAACACTTAATTCGGGAGCACGAACTGAGACGTGAGCAAGAGGAAACTCGAGACCATTTCCGATGTCAGATAGACGAAGTCAAAGAAGGGAAAAGAAAAAGACTAAGAGTCGCCCTTCATTCAGATCCGGACACCGAGCCTAGACCGATCCCTCTCGATCCTACGCTTAAAGTGACAATCGCCTTCAAACTAGGTGATCTTCAGTTCTCACTGATGGGGGAACCCTCTACCTCGCAGCCGAGGAGAGAATTTTTCGAGGCCGAGCATTACTGGAGCTCGGTTACGTCACTAGGCCAGATAGCCGATATTCTGGCCTTTCACGGTATAGGACTATCAGGCTCGCTAAGGTGTCGAGCCCCGACCTCCCATGAGCGGAGTTGCCGCGCTCCAGGAGATGGAAATCCTGACAACAAGCTGAGATACGCGCCTTGGAGCCAAGAGCATATGAAGGCAGGGGCGGTATTTCCCTTGCAGTCCTTTTTCAAGAACTTCACGGATTTTGTTGGGCTAGCCCTTTTCCAGCTCAACACCAATTCTTACAAGGTACTGTCAGCCCTGAGGTCGTTGTATCACAAGTTGAAGTGGGCAGGACCTTCACCAGAAGAGATTTTATATCTCTTCAATCTCTTCTGCTTGAAAAGAAATCCCTCCCGAGCTTGGGGAGGGGACGGCTTCTACTACCTCTTGAGCTATCCGAAGGAGAAGAAGATGTTCGAAGACCTTCCCAATAATCCTCCTGACTTCAAGAAGGCCTTCTTCTGGACAGATGGCCTAGCCCCGTCTCGATTCTATTCGTTCAAACGGATTCGTAAGTATTTCAACCTCCTTCTTTTTTTGTGTTCGAACTTTGTTTTTAGGCCCGTACTTAGTTGAAATGCGTTTGATTTTCCAGCCAACTACCATCGCCCTACCCCTACCAAGGAGATGAAGGAGCACAGAGAGTCTCTGCTCCAACTTCCCTATGGCAAGAGATCCCTTTCCTATCTCCTGCATTAGGACAAGATCCGGGCGTGTGGGCTCTTAGGGAAAGATCAGTCTACATCAGACTGGTCTAATAAAAAATATGACCGGTGGGAGCTCGTGCCTCTGCCAACCGGCAACCTCCCCCCAAGGAGAGATGCAAGGCTCCATCTCCAGTTCGCCATAGGAGTCCACAATCGGGGAATGAGGCCAACGATGAGGCCTCAAGCTCGGGCTCGGATGAACAAGGTGCAGTCATCCTTAGCTCGAATATGTGGTCCCCCTCACTACTAAAGTATAAACTGATAGGTTAATATTGTGTGAGGACGATAGGAACCATTTTTATGTATGGTCTTGGGTAGATGAGCGGGTACATAGGTTCGATAGCTGGCTCGGGAAATACGACACCATGTATATCTTGAACGAGGTATGGAACGGAATAGCCGTCCAATACGGGACCAACGACTATAGGGACCTTTTGAGGTTGATGTCCACCTATAGGGAAGGTACTACTCCCGCCTCTTCTGAAGATGGGGGAATTGCGTGGTCGCCGAGCTCAAGCTCGGGGGAGAGTTCCAGTTAGGTTTCTTTCAACTTGTCTTTTTATCCCTTCTGTCTGTATCGTGTTAAATTATTTTGCTTTTGAGATAGCTCATAATATGGTGTGAATGTGCAGGCGAGATGGACTCCGAACTTGACAACATCCTTGAGAGTGGCAGGGCCAAAAGAAGCAAACACCTGAGAGGCTTACAGAAGTCCGAGCGTCCTGCCAAGGTCCTTAAGAGGACTGAAAAGACACCTCCTCCACCAACTCCGGCCGCTACGAGCTCGGCTGTGGAGCCAACTCCTCAGGTCGAAGTGTCCACTACGGTCGAGCTCTAACCTCCTCCCATCATGGTTCACTCAACACTCAGCCCACCTCTGAAAAAACCCTCGGCTTCCACAACACGCATGTAACGCCCTAGAAACCCAAGACTGCTACATTGTGTGTTTATTAAGTGCTAGACTTGCTAATCAAGTCGTTTAATTAAAAACGTGTTATTGAAACTATAAAGGAACTAGGGTTAAAATGTTTTGGTCACATAAGTCATATTTTTCTTAAAGAGACGTTTCCTGATTACAAGGGATCCCAAAAATATTAAGTTTAAAGACCATTTACAAAAGTCACAAGGTTTAAATACAACATCAAGCCATATTAAGGCAAAACAGACAGTTAGGCAATCCCTGTCCTGATCCATTCCTCGACCATGATGATCGAACAGCTGGCTATGTACATTCAACCCCGCAACTCTCCATCTCAGGATTGGTCCAACTTTCCCTTGCCTTTACCTATACCACGTAGCACTCGTGAGCCAAGGCCCAGCAAGAAAACACAACAACAGTGCATAAGCAATCAACAGACAATCCAATATCTCATATTGCATTACGTATTCTCAACCACATAAACATTCAGTATAATCAATTATTCCACATACTAAACATTTATACTCATATCATATATCAATTCACAAATGATAACTAGGGCTAGCGCCCTCAGGCCGCTCCCTCCGTTATCCCACTGACTCCGGCCCGCTTAAACCGAGTTCAGTGAATATTAAGCTGTCCTTGGCTACCAGTGGCCAAGCCGCGCCCTGTGCGCAAATATTGTGTACGGCACCCTTAGGCCGCTATCACATGTCCCATGGCATAATACCATCATTGACACAATACAAATATCGGGAGCACTTAGTCCCATCACAAACATATAATCGGGTGCAGTTTTCTTACCTTTCGATTCGCTAGCTTTGATCACTCGACTCCTTGAGCACGATCCCTCTCGAGCCCTAGCGCTCACCTAAACACAACCACAGGTCAAAGTCATCACCAAACCTCAAGTCCAAAACCTAGCCTCAGGACCAACCCCGAGCCCCCGGGAAGTCCTAGTTCCACCAAACAAGGTGGTGGAATCAAACCCCAAACCCTTGGTCAAAACCCCTTGCAAACAACCCTAAAATCCCCTTCTGGAAACAGGGCAGCGCTACAGCGCTCTTAGGAGGGTGCTAAAATGCTACAAACAGGAGCAAAATCCCCCAGGAAACATGGCCTAGCGCTACAGTGCCCAAAGGCTAGCGCTGTAGCGTTAGTCACAGACAGGCAACCTCCCAATTTTCCCTCCTGTGATTTCCTCGAACCAAACTCAACCAAAACTTCTCCAAACCTTCACCAAACTCAAAAACAACCTTATTAACACATTCCACTCATCCCAAGCACCCCAAATACTCAAAACCCAACCACATGTATCCCTAATCTCAAAATTCACCATAGCTGACCCTAAGCTCAGAAACTCAGCAGAAACCAGTCAAAACATCAAAGTTAAAAGCTTAGAATTTATACCTTTAATGGGATTTCGATTTCAAGATAACCTCTACACCTCCTTAGCTTGCTCTTCCTCAACCTTTGGCCTGAATTCCCTAAAGTTCCCATCAAAATCCAGCTTATACACCATAGGTCAAAACTAAAACCAGAAACTAAAGAAGCTACAAAGTCTTACCTCAAGTGATGGTGTGTTCTTGCTAAACCCCTGCCAATTCCTCAAGCCTAGCTTAGGATCATTGATGCTCAGCCTAACCCAGCTCTCCTCTGAGCTTTGTTCCAAGAAAACTCAAGAAAAGTGGTGAGAGAACCACAAACCGACCCTAGAGAGTACAACTCTGTTTTTCCTTCCTTTTCTCTTTTCTTTCTTTCCCTTCTTTCCTTTCTTTCAGACTTCTATATTTTTCTACAACTTCCACTAACATAAAGCCTCAGTTTTACTTATCTCTATCTGCCAAATGACCACAATACCCTCCCCTTTAATCCCAAGTCCTTTAGTCCACTTAAGGGTATTTTAGTCATTTCACCCCAATTCCCGCTAACTCCTCGAATGTCTCTAATATTTACCACTTAATTCCCAATACCTAATTATTCACCAATAATATTCCTCAATGTTAAAATAGACTCCAATATACTCACTAAATTCCCATTTATACCCCTAGGCTCACCCAGAGTCGGGTATAAATCCCCGCCATGACTTGTTCGCTAATCTGCTCACTAGGATCGTCTCGAGTCACAGATCACAGATATATCCACATAATAATGTGGTCTTAACAATTATCACATATATCAATACAGTTATGCCAATAATGGCCAAAATTACGATTACGCCATTCTAACCTAATCAGGGCCTACATGCATACTAATACACATAGTCATGCATCTCGAATATTCAAATAGTCATATAACATGCTTTAAATCATAATCATGCATTTTACTCATTAAAGTCACACATAATTCCCATTATGCCCACTAGGCACACTAATCAAGGCCCTTAAGCCTTATTAGCGAATTTGGGTCGTTACAACGCAAGTTGTCAGTTTCTACTCACATCGATGAGTATGTAGTTGACAATGCTGCTGGATCCCATGGGGCTACGCTTGGCTCGGACATTCTGTCTCGAGTGGGCTAGAGCTTTAGTGGCTTTGACGCTCCTCATTGGCAGTTCTTGAATAATGCTCGAGATTGCAATACACTTTATGAGAAGAGTATCGAGCTCACTGTTGCGGTAACTTCCCTCAACTTTCGGTATTAGCTGTATTTTCACTTGGACCGTATGCTAATTTTATTTCTTTGTATGCTAGACTCTTGCTATCTCTGCCCAGCTCAACTATAAACTGAACAACGAGGTCCACTCGAGCATGTCAATTGCTCAGGAGGCGAAGGATCTTCAGCTCAAACTGAGTGATGAGCTCAAGGAAACAAAGGCAAAGGTGGAGGCAGGAGCTGAGGAGCTAAAGGCCAAGTCTTCCGAGCTTGAAAAACTGAATGCCCAGCTTACGGAGCTTGAACAGGAGAATGCCCGAGTCAAGGAGACCAATGCCAAGCTTGAAGAAGAGAAGGTCGCCGCTTTCGAGATCATGGAAGGTGAAAAGAGTCGTCTTCTCAAGGAGTTTAAGGAGAAGAAGGACCGGGCAGTCGACATGGCCATGTATAGAATCTGGGCCAACAATTTCGACCTCAACACCAACTTCGTAGGCCCTCTTGAAGCGAAGCTCGTGGCCCAATGGCAGGCTCGGCTGGATGATGAGGAGACTGCTCGAGATGAGGCGGAGAGAGCCGGAGGGAACGCTGATGCTGGGAAGGCCAAGGAGAATGCTTCTTCTTAATTCTTGCCTCGGGGCTGTGTCCCTTTGAATCTTTTGTAATAGCCCTTTTTATTTTTGATTTATTTTTTATGCCCATGGGGCCGAGACAATTTTATAGCTCGTGAAAGAGCTGGTATTACTTTTTTTAACTTACTTTAATACATTTTCTTTACATTTCTTCAGCCGAAATATTTTGCGCAATTTAAATTAAAGTGTCACATATGCCTGTTTATTCATAAAAACATAATTTGGATTTAAGCTCGAGGTTCAATGCATTCATGCACCGTTTGCTCGAATTATCCACTTCCGATCTCGTTATTTGTCAAGGTTGGATATTACTTTTACCATGCACCTGAAAGTACTTATATGGCGTGTAATGCAGATGGTTTAGTTGTATCTTACTTTTTAGTTTCTTTTTCTCGTCCTCGGTTAGCTCTCCGAGGTTATGAAGTCGAAACTATTGTTTTGCAAGATACTCCAGCCTCGATCTCGACTTAGCACGAAGTGGGTTATGTTCCAACTTACTGCCGATTAGTTTTAGTTGGTTTGTTCCAAACCTATTAAGGTTGTGTTAGGTTTGTAATCCATACACTTATATTTTTAATCTAGTTTGCATATTTGGTTATATCCAAACATTTTTTTTCTTTTGATAATTTGGTTATATTCAAACTATCTTGGCTTGCGTATTTGGTTACATCCAAACACTTGTATGTTTTTGACAGTTTGGTTATATCCAAACTTATCTCATTTCGCGCATTTGGTTATATCTAAACACTTGTATGTTTTTGACAGTTTGATTATATCCAAACTTATCTCATTTTGCGCATTTGGTTATATCCAAACACTTGTATGTTTTTGGCAGTTTGGTTATATCCAAACAGTTATATGTGTTTCGTATATGCTATTTTATTTTTTCAAGCTGATGGTATATGTACCACTTATGCCCCCTTAATATCCTATGAGTGTGACCATAGGTTATTAAATTAAGAGAGATTGCAAAAAAATACAGCATATTAAATGAAATCAAACTTTATTTGAAAAGATCCAAAAATAGAAAAACAGTACAGATAAGCAAGCATGGTTATAGGCAACATCCTTCCTACACTATTGATAGTAAGGTCGTAGGTGTTCGCCATTCCATGCTCATGGTACTAGACTTCCATCCAATCTTGCCAACTTGTACACGCCGGGTCGGATGATTGACTCTATCTGATACGGTCCTTCCCAATTTGGCTCGAGCACGCCAGCTGCTGGATCCCGTGTCGCCAAGAATACATGCCTTAGCACAAAATCTCCCACGCTGAATTTTGATCTCGAACTCTTTTGTTGAAGTACCGGATAACTCGTTGTTGGTATGCAGCATTTTTTAATTGAGCTCCGTTCCTTCTTTCTTCGATCAGGTCCAGAGTTTCTTCGAGCTGAGAGTGGTTCGAGGTTTGATCATAAGCGAGGGCTCGAATTGTGGGAATTTCAACCTCGATTGGCAACATAGCCTCGCAACTGTATGCCAGAGAGAATGGGGTATGTCCTGTTGATGTACGGGTCGTGGTCCTATATGCCCATAGGACTTGGGGCAATTCTTCGAGCCATATTCCCTTAGCTTCTTCCAACTTTTTCTTCAGCGTACTTTTTAGGGTTTTGTTTACAGCTTCGACCTGGCCATTCGCCTGGGGATGGGCCACTGACAAGAAGCTCTTTATTATCCCATTTTTTCGCAAAAGTTGGTAAACAGATCGCTATCGAACTGGGTACCATTATCAGACACAATCTTCCTTGGCATTCCATATCGACATATGATGTTTTTCACCACAAAGTCAAGGACTTTTTTCGAGGTTATTGTCTCCAAAGGTTCAGCTTCTGTCCACTTTGTGAAGTAATCTATGGCGACTACTGCGTATTTTACTCCGCCCTTGCCAGTCGGAAGGGAGCCTATGGTCGATTCCCCATACCGCAAATGGCCATGGGGAGGTCATCGTAGTTAGTTCGGATGGAGGAGCTCGAGGAATTGTGGCGAATCGTTGGCATTTATCACACCTTTTTACGTAGTCGAACGAGTCTGATTTGATGGTAGGCCAGAAGTATCCCTGGTGTATGATTTTCTTGGACAGGCTATGCCCCCTAGTATGGTCTCCACAGAACCCTTCATGAATTTCTTTTAAGATTTTCTTAGCTTCGGGTGGAGTCACACACCGGAGTAGTGGCATGGAATATCCTCTTCTATACAGCCTTCCATCTATAATGGTATAACGAGGGATTTGATACATCAACTTTCGAGCCTTGGTCCGTTCTTCCAGGAGAATGCCAGTCTCGAGATATTCAACTATCGGAGTCATCCAGGTAGGCTCGGAATTGATCATACACACGTCCTCCTGCTCTGGCTCGTCAATACTAGGTGTCGAGAGATGTTCAATTGGCACGACATTCAGCTCGTCATTCTCGGTAGAGGTAGCGAGCCTGGCTAAGGCGTCCGCATTTGAGTTCTGTTCATGGGGGACCTGTTCTATCGTATAGAACTTGAAATGCTCCAATGCTGATTTTGCCTTTTCTAAGTATGCCGCCATTCTCCTACCACGAGCTTGATACTCTCCCAAGATTTGGTTAACAACTAGCTGGGAGTCACTGTAGCAATGTATTGCTTTAGCTTTGAGCTCCTTGGCTATGCGAAGTCCCGCCAGTAAAGCCTCGTACTCGGCCTCGTTATTTGACACGTCGAAGTCAAATCTTAAGGCAGAGTGAAATAGGTTTCCTGCAGGGGTGATCAAAATTACTCCTGCCCCAGATCCATTTTCATTAGATGATCTGTCAACGTAAAGTTTCCACAGCTCGTGGGCCGGGGTCATAACTTCATCGTTGGCCATGCCAGTACACTCCACTATGAAGTCTGCCAAGGCTTGCCCCCTAATGGTCGTCCTTGGATTATAGGTGATCTCGAATTGTCCGAGTTCAATGGCCCATTTAAGAAGTCGACTTGAAGTTTCTGGTTTGGACAAGACTTGTCTTAGTGGTTGATCAATTAGTACATGGATGGGGTGCGCTTGAAAATAGGGTCGAAGCTTTCGAGATGAGTGAATTAGGCTAAGAGTTAGCTTCTCCATCAAGGGATATCTTGATTCTGCCCCCAGTAACCTTTTACTGACGTAATACACGGGCCTTTGCACTTTTTCCTCCTCCCGTACGAGTACCGCGCTTATGGTGTGCTCGGTCGTAGCAAGGTACAAGTACAGAATTTCTCCCGTAATGGGTTTTGACAAGATAGGAGGTTCTGCGAAGTGTTTCTTGAGTTCCTGAAAAGCCAACTCGCATTCCTCTGTCAATTCAAATTTCTTGCCTCCCCTCAACAGGTTGAAAAACAAAAGACAACGGTCTGTAGATTTTGATATAAACCTGCTTAGTGCCGCCATCCTACCGGTCAAACTCTGGACGTCTTTGTGTTTTTGAGGTGAAGGCATATCGATCAGGGCCTGGATCTGATCCGGATTAGCTTCTTTTCCTCGAGAATTTACAATGAAACCCAGGAATTTTCCTGAAGATACTTCGAAAGAGCACTTCTGAGGGTTGAGCTTCATGTTATATTTCCGGAGCACGGTAAAGCATTATTCGAGGTCATCAACATGGTTACTGTTAAGTTGAGATTTGACTAGCATATCGTCAACATAAACTTCCATGTTGTTCCCTATTTGCTCGGAGAACATCATGTTCACGAGCCGCTAGTAAGTGGCTTCAGCATTTTGGAGCCCGAATGGCATGACGTTATAACAATATAACCCTTTATCTGTTATGAAGCTCGTATGCTCCTGATCAGGGGCATGCATGGCAATCTGGTTATATCC